>NW_027152195.1:198048-198368 GCF_004359215.1 Bremia lactucae | reverse complement strand
CGAGTAGAGAGTCGGCCGTAGTGGACCCGACTGTGATACCGCAATCACACTCGGAAGACGTTGAGGGAAGAGGTCCCCACGTACTTGAGGAGGAATCTTCTCAAATAGTGGAAGTTACTAGACTTCTAGATCCCGAGGGATTAATCCCTCGGCAGCCTGTGGATAAATCCCAGGAAGAAACCGAGACATTAAATGTCTTGGTTAATGACGGTTCGAGAGTAGGCGCTTCTACTCTTGATCTGTATGCGCCTCCGAAGTTAACTTCGGAGATAACTCAATTACCAACCCTAGAACCTAAGCGGTTCTTGAGAGATCTGCAT
>NW_027152195.1:187327-195819 GCF_004359215.1 Bremia lactucae | reverse complement strand
TGGAGTTTGAATACCGTGTCGATAAAGACACGGGCACAGCCCGGAGCCGTGATCGACTCTGGTACTGCAGCAAGATGTACCATCTTGCTGAATCTTTCTACAAAAACAAGGATTCCATTGTTTTTATGACTGTCTTCGGGAAATTCGAAGATGAAGTCCATAGATACGGACTGCCAACACTCTGCCGGACGTGGTAGAGGTTGGAGAGGTGCACGGGATTAAGGGCTAGGCTTCACCGTTGACATACCTCGCAAGCACGAATGTACTTGCGCACGAACTGATACTGGCGGGGCTAGAAAAATCGCGACTTACTGTGAAATAAGTTCTTTCACGTCCACAATGCCCTTTGTTGGTGGATCGCGACACTCATACATGAAGCGCAAGCGCAAATCATTGTGAGTTGGGACGACAACATGGGAGTGTCGCCGGCAACGGCTGTGTAATACAATAAGCCGTTGCGTGTTGTGTATCGATCGGATGACGATCGATAGAAGGCCGATAAATCTTTAAAAGATTTATCAGATGGATTTATCAGATGATCCATTAAACGCAGAAGGGCCTTATCTTCTGCGTAGGCTTTCTTTATGTCATCAAAAAAGGTTGATGACGGAACACTTGAAATGAGTGTTGCAAGAGTAAGATTATTTTCACTGCTGGAATGCGCAGCCAGCTCAAATCGGGTCGGCATGATAACGCATCAGCGATGACATTAAGTCGTCCTGGTTTATATTCCACGTAGAAATTATACTCCCCGAAGAAGGATACCACGTCGCCATTCTTTGCGAGAGTTGTGAGCTATTTACGGCCGTGCGTAATGACGCATGGTCCGTATTTACGATGAACGTTCTATCTCCGAGGAGATAGGCCCTAAACTTAGGCAGTGCATATTTCATGGCAAGGGGTTCCTTGTCATGCACTGGGTTATTGCGTTCAGCTGGTTGCAGCTGACACGATTGGTAACAGACGCCGCGCTCCGCGCCGTCTGTATCGTATTGCATTAACGCACAGCCGATTTCGAAATCGCTGGCGTCACAGACCACATGGAATGATCTGTCTTGATCTGCAATCGCCAAGATGGGCGATTGCATCACGCTTTGCTTGATACCTTCAAAGGAACGCTGGCAATCAGCGTTCCATATCTATTTATAGTCTTTTTCAAGAGACGAGAGAGATGAACTGTCATCTCGGCATAATTGCGGGAGTACTTGTGCAAGTACGCCGCTAATCTAAGGAAATTTCCAAGTCCCTTGACATCGGCTGGAACTGGCCAGCCGGTAATTGCCTTGATCTTTTCGAGATCAGGGCGCACGCTGTCTTTCTTGACGATGCTCTAGTTTAAGGGGGGGGATGGCACGAGCAAAACCAATTCTGGCTCATGCTCATCACGCGTCGAAGTTTACAACGACGCGAGTGATGTCGGTGTCGAAGAAATCGACATCGAAGATGTGAATGATCTCATGGCAGTACGCACAAAGCGTACTGAAAAAGACATAAAAAATGAGTTAGCAGAAGAGTATTTGCTAACTCGAGAATCAGTAATCCGTTTCGTACAGGATTCCATTGCTTACGCAGTGGACCGTCAAAAACGGAACGCAGACAAACATGGAAGAGCAAATGTTCATTCATTTAAAATTAACGACCTAGTACTACTCTCTATGGTAAACTTACCTGAGCGTGTAGTCACTAATGTGGGTAGCAGTAAACTACCACCCAAGTTCATTGGGCCGATCCGTGTACTGCATCGCAGATGCAATGCGTACACAATAGAAATACTACGTAGGATTTAAACACATCCTACGTTTTACGTTGGTCGGCTCCGCCCGTACCATCAGTACGCGGTTTCTTCCGAGGACGAATCTAACCACCCTTTTTCAAGAATCTCTAAAAGATTCTTGTGATCACGAACCAGATTCTCATGCTGAATCTGGAGATTCTCACGTTGGGTCCGAAGATCCTCGAAACCGCGATGAGCTGACGACAGCTCATCACGAAGAGCGTGATAATTCCGTTCGTACTCCAACATGGAGTACGCACTCTTCGAACGGTCTTCCAACCGTTCGAATTGGAGAGCCTGCACCGTCTGCTCTAACGAGCGACGCTTACCACGCTCGTGATCCAGACCTTCCTCCAAACCATGGAGGAAGTGATCGATTTTTTCGATCCTCGACATTAGATCCGACACACAGTTCAAATTTAATTTCTCTCATCCGCCACAACCATTGGTGGATTTTCACAGCGGTCAATGTTTACTTGTGGAACTTTTTCTATACCACCGTGATATGAAGGGGCAGCGAACGAGTTATCTGGTTCGCTGGCGCGGTTATCCACCTTCAGATGACAGCTAAGAGCCTCGTTCCCAGCTGATTGTTGACGTTGAGGGCCTCGTCCGTCAGTATGACGAGACCCATCCGCTGGATTAGAAGGTCCATCGGAATTTACGCGCCCTTGGCGCGTGTAAATCGATTGCAAAACGTCAATCGCATCGCGCATCCCGATAGAGATGCGAGTTCTTCCCTAGGGCGAAGAAAGGGAATAGACATTCCCTTTTACTCGCTTCGTGTTATCAACACAACACGGAAAGGGATCACTCCACGTGAGCCATGGAAGTCCTGCCTCATGTGACAACCGATGCAATTTATACCTTACCGGTTGGAGTTCGTTTCTCAAACTTAACGCGAATCGCGTTAAGCCTTTGAAGCCAGGCTTCACGTCCAATGTCTTTGACATTGCGAATGAACGCGCTTCAGGCTTGCATAAGCGAGACTTTAACTCGCTTATAGTTGCCACTATACCATTGATGCTTGAAATAAGCACCGAGATAAAAATCTTCCTCAGCGCGAAAGTTCTTCGCGCTGGGATCAAGGCCATGCAGCTTTGTCGCAATAAATGAGGGATATTTATTGTGAGGAGTAGTCTCTCCAGACAAGCTATTAATTAGCTGTAGGGCAAAAGCCACGGCTTTTTCTCAGGGGCAAGACGAGTCATTTTTGTGTCTACGATCCCCTGAGTGGTACTCACTGAAGCAGGGGTACCACAAGAACTATATTATGATGGCTTGCGCCATCGTCATCACCACGCACAGACATATTTGCGGGTGACGGCACCGGAGGCCAGGCTCCTGGGTAGTCCTCCTGAGCAACATATTGCTCAATTGGAGCAGTTTGAGGCATTCGTGCTCGGACAGCGGAGGGCCGCGTCCGAGGCACAGGGCCATGCTGCGGCGCAGTCCGTCACTTAGACTCAGGATGAGCTGAGGCATGAGCAGGCTCGGAGCGAGGCTTTCAACAGGACTGTTGAGGTGCTATGACCGGCCGCATCAGTCGAGGTCCATTCGGATGGACCCGCCCAAGTTCGATGAAACTACAGCGCACACGATTGTCCACTGGCATTTTGCCGTGGAGCAATGCGGTGTCGCGCAGCTCATCGAGGACGACAGCCGGGTGGTGTCGTACGCCATGTCGCATCTGCGCGGTAAGGCCTCTGAGTGGGTCACTCGGCGCTTATGGCGGACAGAAAGGCGTTCCCTACATCGGCGATCTTTAAGGAAAAGATTCGCGCCATGTACCAGCCGCCGAAAAACGAATTGTTGCTTCAGGTGCGCTTCTTTGGAGCGCGACAGGCGAAGCGATCTCTGCAAGAGTATATGCAGGAAATGCGCTCGCTGTCGGCGTCCATTACCGTAGGTCCGATTCCGGAGCACATTAAGGTGCCCACGTTTATGAACGGACTACGGCATGGCCAATCGCGACAGGCCCTTTTCAGAAAGGTGCCGTCGACGATGGAAGAGGTAATTCAGTTGAGGAGCAATCCTACAGCAGTGCCTCGGCGACAGCTTGGTATAAGCCGTCGGCCGAGAGATCAGATGCCACGCCTATGGAGTTGGGCAATGCAGACGTTTTATGTTACAAAGGCGGCAAGCGCGGCCATATGATGGCTCGCTGCTATGCCAGGGTCCCTGCTGGAGCGAAGACGCCCAGCAAGAGGACTACCTATCCAAAAGAGCGATTACAAGAACTAGCGTGCGAGACGCATGAGTTCTGCATCGACCACTGAGGGGTCAGGAATTGCAGGAACGCAGTAGGGGCGGGATGCCCTACTGACGCGGACTCTGAAGCTACCCCTAAGTTCAGAGTTGTGGTACAAATGGGTAGCATGGTCCCTGAGGTCTCGAAATTTTGGACCTCAACCCTGCTGGTCTATAGCGCTCATGTAAGAGGCTATGACCAGGTGATGACCCTCCTAGAGGATTCGGGTGCATCCCAAAATTTTGTAAAACTCACGGCTCTAAGAAAGAGAACGCGATGTTTGAATCGCTTTGCCAGGGTGGCATGCGAGAAGAAGCGACCGTTCGTTTAGCGAACGGCGCGCTCGTTAAGTCTTAGGGAGTTCGGGCAGAACTCGCCTTCAGCTTTAGTGACTTCTCTTGAAAAGAGAAGTTCACAGTGCTAGGTATGGAAAGTCCGTATGACCTCATCCTAGGCATGCCATGGTTGACAAAACGCGAACAATGGATAGACTGGCGTACACGCATAGTTGCGAGCTCTACGCAGGACACTGGAAAGGATGTGCTCCTGCGAGAGGGGTATGCAACAGATGCCGTGTCGAACACAGTTGAGGGTGCGTTGACGGGATGTCAAACGTCACCAATTCCTACCCAGCTCGTGGAGACTGAGGTAGTGAATAGGACGATGACAAGTAGTCATGCGTCCGAAATGCCTGCACAGAGCCGAGAGCCTGTGGCAGTAGACGGCGAGCTGACAAGAAGTCATGCGTCGCATAAACCGGCACAGTGCCAAGAGCCTGGTGCGGTTGGAAGGGGTGCGTTAGCCAGGAGTGCAACGACACCCGCTTCCCAGAAAAGGGTCGTGGTAACTCGAAAAACGAGTACCCGACAGATTAGGACGATCAAAGGCACGTCTAAACGAGTGACCTTTGGATCAGTCTCTAATGAAGAGGACGGGCCTTCGAACGAGGTGTTCGAGACCGTCAAAGACGAAATTGCGGAGGCATCCTCGTTTGAGGTGCTCCGGCAAGTCTTTAAATCTGCCGAGGAGATAGGAAATCTCCCGGAGATGTCGTGGGATCTGTTCCTTGCCGAATTAAAGGAAGGAAAGATCCACGAAATAGTCACACCAGTTCCAGAAGAGAACTTGGTGGACTACTGCTCGTCATCCACAATGGATGAGGGCGTCCTAGAAACGGACAAAAAGAAGCGGTACGCTGCTCAAGGCTGGGATGCCTTGAAGTACAGTCCGTTCTTTGAGGTTCTGTGGAAGCATCGCGATGTGTTCCCAGAAGAAGTGCCGAGCCGCCTACCAGCAGATAGGGGCATCGGGCACGAGATAGACCTCGAACCTGGCACCAAGTATTGTGTGACCAGGCAATGGCCGTTACCGAAAGAACAAGTCGATTATATCGATGATATCTACTTAGCCATCATTTTAATCGCAATGGCGCTTACACAATACCGGTATATGACGGTAAATTCCACACTCGTGATGCAGCATCCATTAGTTCCTCCGATATCGAATAAGACACAACGAAAGTTGACCAAGTGAAGTAAGTCTATAAAATGTATCAGGATAAAGTTTATTACTTATTTATTCTAACAGGGTACTCAAATCTGACGTCGTGTTGAAACATTTGCGTCCCCTGAGAATAAATATTCGTATGGACTATATCATGTTCAAAATCAAGTCATAACATTTGTCGCTGTGGCACTTGGTCAATAGTAGTATCTTTAAAGGGTTTTTCACCGACAAACGAGGCAAAAAGACGCCCTTGTAGGATCATTTTGGTGTCCGTGCCGATTTTGTGTTTAAAAAGGCAATTAAAAGCGCTCTAAGTGTCGATCAAGAGACGACCTCAGTGGCTCTAGTCGACGCTATTGACGTGGAAAAAGAGACTGAAAAAGCCCAAGCGGATGCGGCGTGTCTTCGAGAGGTCGATCGTATCTTGTCGATTGGGCGCAGCAAAGCCATTGCAGCGCGGCACCTTCGTTTGTGGCGTGCTGTGGCGTTTTTTTTGTGGCGGCAGTGGCAATCGTTGCGATGCACGTGCTGTCGATTGTGGCTTTCAAGTGGTCGTGGGTCGTGGTCGTGGGTTTAGCGGGTATAAGCGGGATTGAATTCGTGCTAGCGCTCTTTTTCTTGACGTTCGAGTGCTCGGCGTTCACAGAGCTCTTGAATGAAATGCAGTTGCAACTTTACTTGCTAGGAACATCGGATGGCAAGGGATTGATTGCCTTTTATAGACGAAGGGGGATGTTTTGTTGCAACAACGTGCAAAGGCTATTTTGTGTAAATCAAGCCACTTTTTGGCCACTCTGTAAGTACGTTTCCACTGGCGTTTGCGGGGCAACACATTGGTTGCCTTTTGCTGCATGACTTGTAAGTCTTAATGTAGACTTTGATGAGAATTGTGACTCATTTCGGTTAGGTACGGCACGAGGAGCATTACGAATATAGAAAAGAAACATATTTCATTAGGAAATCTTAGAACGTCACTTTTTCTTTAGATACAAGTTTAGTACGAGATGACTCAACGATTTCAGATACGTCTTTCGAAGCTTTGGCATAATACTTTGGAAAACTTTCCCGAAGCATCTTTACAACTGCATCGTTGGGCTTTTGTTTCATGACAGTTTCTTGTATGAAAACCCCCTGAAGCGTTACGAGCAAATCCCTATCATTTTGTTTAGAGAACTTGGCAGTTGTCAACGCCTTTGCCATGCCAACGTCACTTAATTGTAGCAATTTCATTATATCTGGCATGTCAGGCATTCTATAGTTGGAGTTAGCAACGACCCACTTTGCGAATGTTTCCGTGGCGACTTCATCATTTTTGCCTGGACGAGCGACGTTAGCATTCTTCAGAGAATGAGACGGCGTCTTGGATAATCCCATTTTCTGTAAATAGCCTTTCACGCGGCTCAAAAGTCGTTCCTCCTCGTAATTAGCAATTGATTTATCCGACGGCACCCGCAGCCTCGTGACGGAATTGGTGCCCTCGTTATGAGAAATCACCTCGTCCGCCGTGCTCGCCAACATGTTGGTGATAAAAATTGCAGCAGCAAGCAGCGCGAAGTGACAGACGCGCATCGTTTGGATTAATGGCATATGCGCCGACTCGAATTTGTTGAAGGGCTGTACAAGAGAATAAGGAAATCGTGGCCAATCGAGATACCGACCGTAAAGATGACGGAACTTTGCGAATATGTTCGGACTTTATGCAATCAACGCTAAACCTTTTTTCAAATGAGTCGAGGGTTTCAAGTAAACAATTTGTTTAGCTTGCAGTTTCTATCAATAGGGCCAGTTTCTTGATGCAACAATTATTTGGGCTTATTGTATTTTGTGTACAGCAACGACATATCGTGTCGTTAAAGCTGCACGATTAGCGAACGTCGCGTCGACTTACGGTGTATACCTTCTGTATTTAATCATTTTATTCAATAATTATTCCTCTTGCTGAGACAGTATTGTAATTATTAGCGTGTACTGCACAAGCCTTTTGATTGGTATAAAAATACTGGATCACGAGAACGAGGAACCGCGTCAAGTCTCTGGAGCGCAGCGCCGTGGTCGAAACGACTTTTTTTGCAATGGCATTTGCTGCTAACTGCGCAATCATCGTCTTTCACGCAGTACAATCCCCTTAATTGTCCAATAATTGCGCACGTACACTTCGTAATCGTATTATTGCTTACTCGGTCGTAATTTTGAAAAAAACAAAAACACTTTGGGGTCAGAATTCCCAACGTTTCGAGTATTTATTTTACCGCGCACAATAAAGACAAGTCTTTACACGGCTTCATATTTTTTAATCTTTTTCATTACGAGTTGCATTGGCAGTGTCTTATCAGCGCTTTGGTTACGGATATTGCAACACCACGCCGAGCGCGTCATTTTGTGAACGCTTCAAACAAGCATTGGGGTTTCTATTCTAGCGTCACTCGTGGCATTTTATAACTCCAACACGGCAGGCAAAGCCATTGGCTTTCTCAAAGTGCTTGTGGCATTTTATATTGTCCTGTACTATGCATCCGTCCGACAATCAGTCGCTTTGCGGCATCTAATTTGACTGCAGCATCTCGTATTATACGTGTAACGGGCTTTAGTTGCCCCTATGTTACACAGTCCCCGTTAAGTACACTTGGTGTACTTAAGGGGATGGTCAATTACTAAATAATAGTAATAAGACCCAACACTCGGGTGTGGTGCACATTTGTGACCAACCCTTGTGGATGTGATGCACATGGGTGCATTCACATTAGGAGGGATGACGGCTAGCGTCATCCGTTACGCGAAGTATCTATAAAGATACGCTCGCAATACATATTAAATGATATCTATAGAAATAACATTTTAATTGGTTAAAATAGGTATTTGTATTTAATTCTATTAAATACAAATCAGTCTGAAAACTACTTCCTACTTGGTAAGTGCCTACGAGGAGACGGATTACCGCTCCCGTGACGACACTTAACCAGA
>NW_027152195.1:180575-187227 GCF_004359215.1 Bremia lactucae | reverse complement strand
GGGAGTGCCTACACCCTCCAACATTCTATGTGGGCAGACTGAAGCCATACTTGCCATGTGGATCTGCTGACCCTACTTCATCCTTTGAAGGTGAGCCACTTGCTGTCGAAGGGTCTCGACCTGCTCGCGAAGAGTCGCCAACTCATCACTCTGAAGTTGCTTCTCGGCATAGAGGCGCTGGGGGACATCAAAGGATTGGTCCTTCACAGACTCGAGAGCAACGAGACGAGTCTCGACATCACCGCGAAGAGTGCCCAGAGTTGAGCCAGCCTCCTCAACGACACCAAGAAGTCGAAAATGGCTCAAGCCACGGATCTTCTCGGTCTCCTGCAACTTTAGGACATCGTCCTGAGTCTGCTGAAGCCTCGATTCGAACTCGGTCTTCGACACGGAAGCCTGTGTCGCCTTCGCTTCCAAGGCATCATGGCGCGAGTCACACTCGATCGCATGAGCCTCAAGGTTTTGACAGCGAGTCTTCAGATCCGAGGAGTGCATGTGCAGCTCCGCAATCTGTTCGCGATGAGCAATCTTCCACTTCCAGAGCCTCTCAATCGTTTTCTCGTTCAGCCCCACCTCCGTTGATTGATTCTCACGGAGAACGTCGGTGGCTGGTTGAGTCGATTGTTGGTCACAGAGACCATCTGACTCCGTCGAATCGCCGCCGAAAGAAGCAACAGACTCGTCGCTTCTTCCGTGTTCGGTGGCGCGGCTATCAGCCGAGCGACGACACTTGGGAATCACGTGACGCCCTCGTGGCTGACGTTCCTGGCGTCGTTCGCGAGTATGAGAGCGACTTGTAGCGTCGGCTCTGTCGCCGCTGCCGTGGCCAAGTTGAATTGGTCCACGTCCGAGAAGGGAGTCCATTCGATTCTGTGTTTTCAAGAAACACAAAGGATCTCCACGAGTTCTCTTTCACTGCCCTTGATTGACGCGGATCATCACGGTTGTTGATCCGACGCCAAGTGCTGAAGCGCTCACGGTAGAACTCTACATCACCCCGCTTGTTAACGATGGGTGCAATGTCGTAGAGTCCACCGTGAAGCCTCTGTCGCTTGACAGGGTGCTCAGTACGGCAAGGGGCTTCATGAGGACTCCTGCCTGAGTCACTCACGGAAGGCTGGGACGGTCGCTTGGTTCCTCGGTCGCTCATTTTGAAAAGAAACACAGCCAGCATTCCTCTTCCCTTTGAAGCGTGAACGCTACTTTAAGGGGGGGTGATGTAATGGGCCTCTCATTACATGTCTTAGTACTTATAATAGAACATATCTCAAAGGTGCTGGGCACCGGAGATGAGACGGAGGGAAGCGAGGCATGTCTCTACAGGGTAAGACATGGGAGCCAGGGCTAAAGGTAGCCAGTTGTGCTCTAGATGAAGTGATGACGCCGCATCGTCATTACTCATCTCCCTAGAAACCATCTGGCGACACTGCATCGTCGACATGAGAGTTTCAAGTTAAAGTTCAACGCTTCCCAGTCGAAGTTCAAGGTTTACATTCAAGTACAGAATGATGGTTCCTGCTTGGGAACTACACTGGTGACGCGTCCAACGTGTCTCTACCGGATGAAATGAGTGGCGTGAGCCAATCACTTCGCAGGGAATTTTCCACAGGACTTCAAGTTCAAGGTCCTATGGGTTGAACCTCAGTGTACCCAAGGTTTTATAGATCAGTTCGTAGGTTTTATTCATGCATGTGTAGGTTTTACTTGTAAAACCTCTAGGAGCCCTTGAGGCTAATAAGGAGTAGCGACAGGAACCATAACAGCTTTTCAATTCAGTTGTCATTTTACCTCCAACCTCGCAAGTGCCCTCCAACGTTTTCTTCCACGGTTCAGTCTCCTCTTTTAGTGAGCTGAATAAGGGACTTGGCCTAGTCCCATTACACCTAAAAGCACTTTGAGGAGTCCTTCCAACTCCTTGACTTGGCCAGTGTGCTCTGTTTCCCATTTTTCCCCACGGAATCATGTATACATTGAGAGAGAACTTCCCCCACCTATCCGATCCGGAGTGGGCGGCGTATGAGCGCATGGTCACTATCTTCGGCGAAGCAATTGTGATCAACATGTTGAACACCTTCAATCCCGAAGCGAGGAAGTTGACGGCGCTCAACTTCATGCACCAGGAGGCTGTTGGAGCGCAACGGCAGGCCACAACTCCTGCTGCAAGAGTTGCGCCTCTAAAACTCGATGTAAACCAATACAAAGGTGGCGAGAATGAGCCCCTTTTACGCTGGTTCGTCGAGATGGATACAGCCTTGAGAGTTCGGAAGATCTATGATTCCGATCATCAAGTTGCTTTCGCGATGTCGAAGCTCGGTGGACGTGCAAGAAGCTGGGCATTCGATCGTCGACTCACCGACCCAGGATGCTTCCCGGACTATGAAGCCTTCAAGTACGAGTTGAAGCTAGCGTTCGAGCCGCCGAAGAACGAATTCCGAGCTCGAGCTGAGTTTCTGGACCTGCGCCAAGGACGTCTGGAGTTGCACGACTACGCGCAACGCACTCGATACCTAGTGTCGAGTATCGTGAGCAATTCAGTCGATTATGCCACTCAGGTCGTCACGTTCATGAAAGGTCTGAACGATGGTCCAGTGAAGACTCAGCTGTTCCGAGAGTATCCGGAGACGATGGAAGACGCGATCAATCGCGCTCTTCAGGAAGATTTCAGTCTTAGCAAAGCTCGCATCCACCAGAGTTCAGCCCGGCAGCCGCGCCGGCAGTACCAGCCACGCCAGTACGACGGACCTGAGCCAATGGATCTGTCCGCTGTGTCCACACAAGCCAACGGGCATACGCGGTCGAGAACCGATGTTAAGTGTTCCGTTGTGATCGGATGGGCCACTTTGCTCGAGATTGCCGAGCGTCGGTCAACAACAGGCCGCTCTCGCAGCGCTCCCGCCCAACCTCGTCAGGTCGTGCTTTCAGCCGACCCCAGGGGCGGAGCGAACAAGCAAAAAACGGCAACGACCAGTAGGAGCGGGGCTCCCTACTGGCCGAGAATCAAGTTCTGCGATGACGGTGAAGTCACAGGACTTGGGCCCCAACGTGCAACCTGCACACATGAAGTCCACCAAGAAGACGACCAGTGTCGATCAGCGGTCAAAGCTGATAGTCTTGGACGTAAAGGTGAATGAGTCAGCTCCACCTTTGCGTGCCCTGATTGACACAGGTGCCTCGAACAGCTTTGTTCGAGAGCGTGCCCTCTCAGATAGCAACGTATTTGCACCTGATGTGAAGGAAATGGGCAAGATGGTTGTTCGATTCGCGGATGGATCGACAACCCAGATGGTGAAAAGAGTTGTTACTCTACACCTGGGATGTGAAGTTCTCCGAGGAGAAGATGAATTTATCCTTCTCGACCTCGATGACAACTATGATATGATACTTGGGATGCCATGGCTGATGCGCTACCAGCCAAAGATTGATTGGAGACGGCATCTTATCAGTGTTCAAGGTTCGAACACAGTGCAGTGGGAATCTGCTGATGAGGAACAAGTACTATGGGTATACGCCTCGGTTGAAGAAGTTCCAGATCCCTTTAGTGATTTCGCGGCGTGCGATGGCCCCGCATCTTCATAAAGTGGATCTGTTGAGCACAAGAAGGAAGCGCAGCGACCAAGAAAAACCAAGAAGACTCAACCGAAGTCGTGGAAAGTTGCAACGAATGAGAACGTTCAACTCGTTCGTTGTGATCCGTCATGCGAAGCTGGTATAGTTGAGACACGTACCTCTGAACAAGGTATGCAATCTACTGCCACGCTAACTGACAAAGGAAACATCAACGGCCACGATGTTTCAAGCGAGGAACATGTCCAAGCTATTGTTTGTGACGATGTGGGGGTGGCACAGGGTGTCTGCAGCGTGAAGGTTGATAATCCCCCAAGCTCGTTATCAAGTTTGCTCTCTCTGGGAGAAATGAGCAAGAAGTCGTTCCTCCGCAGTCTCAAGGATGGCGAGATTGCCCAAGTGTGTATGATCGTTGCGGAAGCCGATCGCGATGAAATAAATACTTCGTCCAACATGGACATGAAAGTAGTGGAAGACAAGACCCGGATTGAGAGATACGAAACTCAGTCGTGGGATGCGCTCAAGGGAAACCCAGTGTACGAACTTGCACTGGAGTTTAAAGACATCTTCCCAGACAAGGTACCAGAGGAACTCCCAGTGGACCGTGGAGTTCATCATGAGATTGACTTGTCTCCTGGTACCAAGTATTGCGTCACGAGACAGTGGCCATTGCCGAAGGAACAAGTCGAGGCAATCCACAAGTTCTTCGAGCAGCGTCGGACAGCTGGTCATGTGCGTGAGAGCAAGTCTCCGCACAGCAGCCCAACATTCTGCTTTAAGAAGGCAACGGGTGGTTGGCGAATTGTTCATGCTTTCAACAAGCTGAATGACGCCACCATACCTGCTCAGACACCTGTTCCTCGGAAAGACATGATTCTTGACGGGATGGTAAATAGCACAGTCTTCAGCACCTTGGATTTGTTGGATGGGTTCTATCAGATCCGAATGCGCGAGGCTGATGTTCCTCTGACAGCGGTTAGCACGCCAAGCGGCATGCTGTGGGAATGGCTCGTGATGCCACAAGGGTTAAAGGATGCGTCAGCGACGTTCAATCGCATAATGACAAACATTCTTCGTCCCTTACGTGACTTTGCTCCGAGTTATTTTGACGACATCTTCGTCCACAGCAAGGCCACGTTTAACCGTGCGGACTTGGATGTTCACCTCGATCACTTACGACGCTATTCGAAGTGATGCGATAGAACAAGCTCTACGCGAATCTGAAGAAGTGTATCTTCTGCGCGCCAGAAATCCCAGTCCTTGGCTGCTTTTTGGCAAGAACGGTATCCGCGCTGACCCAGAGAAGATCAAAGTGATCGACAAATGGCCTGCACCTCAGAACATGAAGCAACTGCGCCAGTGGTTGGGTCTGGCCAATTACCTCCACAAGTACACACGGAAATACGCTGACATGACTCATCCGCTTACGCGCCTACTCAAGAAGGACGTTGAGTGGAAGTGGGAACAGGAACATGAAGTGGCTTTCGAGTTGGTCAAAAGGAGCTTGTATGAAGCGCCAGTGCTTGCGCTTCCTGATGACAACAAGCCTTTCCATGTTGTCTGTGATGCGAGTGATTACGCCATTGGTTGTGCATTAATGCAGCACGATGCCAATGAGCGAGAGAGAGTTATCTCCTATCAATCGCGGCAATTAAAGCCAGCAGAACGGAACTACCCGGTTCACGACAAAGTTATTGGCTATAATATACTCTCTTGTGAAGTTCCGAGTCCACTTCTCGGTGAAAAGCGCTTTGTGGTCTACACAGATCATGCGTCATCGCGCACTGCCGTGAAGACCCCTCACTTATCCCAGAGGATGGCACGATGGATTGCATTCTTCTCGGAGTACAACTTTGTTGAACACTACAAGCCAGGCAAAGACAAACATCCTTGCTGATGCGTTATCGAGACGTCCGGATTATGACTCTCGATTGACAGAGGATGTGCCAAGCGCCGCCTGCAAGAGTTGTCCAAGTGATCAAGAATCTGTGAACGCTACCGCAGTCAGAGCTCGCTCATCTGTTCGTGAGGACATTGCACGAGCATACAAGGACGACGAAGGTTACTGGGAAATGCTGCAGTACCTCAAGAGCCCAACGGAGGATAAGCTGAAAAAGCTATCTCCAAGAGCGCGATCACGGACCCACAGATATTCCATCCACGATGGTCTACTCTGTTATGGGATTGACGATGACGACGTGCCAAGAGTTGTCGTTCCAAACGACGAAGAACTAAGTCACCGTCTGTTGCTTGAGTACCACGACAGTCCCCCTGGAGGTCACTTTGGTCGCGAGAAGACTTTCATGAGCCTCTCTCGCGACTATTATTGGCCGCATATGTACAAATGGGTGCGCAAGTACGTCCGTACTTGTGAGGTGTGCCAACACGTGAAGCCTTCGAGTAATACTCAGGCACCACTGCGGTCACTACCGATCCCAATTGACAGTTGGAAGTCTGTGAGCATGGACTTTGTGTTCGGACTTCCTCGCAACTCGCAAAATCGGAACGGCATTCTGGTGATAGTAGACCGATTCAGTAAAATGGTTCATCTTATTGCCGTGCCGGATACCATCGATGGGAAGAGACAGCACAAGTCTTCGTGGATACTGTCTTCCGACTCCATGGGTTGCCTGAGGAGATCGTCTCGGATCGAGACACCCGATTCACCTCCGCCCTATGGCGCGCAGTTTTTGAGCGCCTGGGTACAAAGTTGTCGATGTCGACAGCTGCACACCCTGAAACGGATGGGCAAACGGAGCGTGTGAATCGCGTGCTGGAGGACATCCTGCGAAGTTATGCAACGTCATTCGAGGAATGGAGTGCCTTCCTCCCACTGGTTGAGTTCTCGATCAACAACTCAACGCACGCATCTACCGGGTACTCTCCCTTCTATGTCAACAATGGTATCCACCCTCGCGTGCCAGCGACACTCATGGGGGCGGTTTCTACTCTTGGTGGGGGAGGAATTCGATTGGCAACGGAGTTGAACACCGCGAGTGCGACGTATATACGGGCCAATTTTGACGTTTTGGACTCCGTCAAACATGCCTCGACGAGATCAAAAGAGGATCGAAGACTTTGTCGGCAA
>NW_027152195.1:135863-179720 GCF_004359215.1 Bremia lactucae | reverse complement strand
CGGTGGCTGGTTGAGTCGATTGTTGGTCACCGAGACCATCTGACTCCGTCGAATCGCCGCCGAAAGAAGCAACAGACTCGTCGCTTCTTCCGTGTTCGGTGGCGCGGCTATCAGCCGAGCGACGACACTTGGGAATCACGTGACGCCCTCGTGGCTGACGTTCCTGGCGACGTTCGCGAGTATGAGAGCGACTTGTAGCGTCGGCTCTGTCGCCGCTGCCGTGGCCAAGTTGAATTGGTCCACGTTCGAAAAGGGAGTCCATTCGATTCTGTGTTTTCAAGAAACACAAAGGATCTCCACGAGTTCTCTTTCACTGCCCTTGATTGACGCGGATCATCACGGTTGTTGATCCGACGCCAAGTGCTGAAGCGCTCACGATAGAACTCTACATCACCCCGCTTGTTAACGATGGGTGCAATGTCGTAGAGTCCACCGTGAAGCCTCTGTCGCTTGACAGGGTGCTCAGCACGGCAAGGGGCTTCATGAGGACTCCTGCCTGAGTCACTCACGGAAGGCTGGGACGGTCGCTTGGTTCCTCGGTCGCTCATTTTGAAAAGAAACACAGCCAGCATTTCTCTTCCCTTTGAAGCGTGAACGCTACTTTAAGGGGGGGTGATGTAATGGGCCTCTCATTGCATGTCTTAGTACTTATAATAGAACATATCTCAAAGGTGCTGGCACCGGAGATGAGACGGAGGGAAGCGAGGCATGTCTCTACAGGGTAAGACATGGGAGCCAGGGCTAAAGGTAGCCAGTTGTGCTCTAGATGAAGTGATGACGCCGCATCGTCATTACTCATCTCCCTAGAAAAAAAAACCATCTGGCGACACTGCATCGTCGACATGAGAGTTTCAAGTTCAAGTTCAACGCTTCCCAGTCGAAGTTCAAGGCTTACATTCAAGTACAGAATGATGGTTCCTGCTTGGAAACTACACTGGTGACGCGTCCAACGTGTCTCCACCGGTTGAAATGAGTGGCGTGAGCCAATCACTTCGCAGGGAATTTTCCACAGGACTTCAAGTTCAAGGTCCTATGGGTTGAACCTCAGTGTACCCAAGATTTTATAGATCAGTTCGTAGGTTTTATTCATGCATGTGTAGGTTTTACTTGTAAAACCTCTAGAAGCCTTTGAGGCTCATTAGGAGTAGCGACAGGAACCATAACAGCTTTTCAATTCAGTTGTCATTTTACCTCCAACCTCGCAAGTGCCCTCCAACGTTTCCTCGTTACGGTTCAGTCTCCTCTTTTAGTGAGCTGAATAAGGGACTTGGCCTAGTCCCATTACAATTCGTAAATGCTGCTGTCTCCATGTTGTGAGCCATGAGGGAAGTTTGGATGGGCAATAATGCGCCATCATCCTTCCTCATGAGCTCTTCGTCCGCATCACTACTATGAGGTGACGGCAACAGTGTCGACTCATTGTAGTCGACAATGAGCGACGGATCAACATCGTCACTGTTAAAGTGGGATGGATCCTTTAGCCTTGTTAACGCGACATCAGCAGTAGCTGTCGGCGTTTCGACTAAGGCATTTGACACGGCCGGCGAATTAACGCGGCGCGTGCGCTTAGTGTGAGGTTGAGTAGGCGTCTTCGCAGACGACCCACCAACGTGGTCCCTTTTAGGTGGCATATTTGGCGCCGTGTATGGAAACACGTGCGCTAGAGTGATTGAGTGAACTAGCGGCGCGTAAAGCTGCTCGCAGTTCCTCTCTCCTCTTTGACGAATTTAAAAATGTAAATTTGTTCTTAAAGGGGGGGATGGTTTAAGGGGCTAAAGTTGCCCTAATGTTACACAGTCCCCATTAAGTACAGTTGGTGTACTTAAGGGGATAGTCAATTACTAAATTAAAGTAATCAGACCCAGCACTCGGGTGTGGTGCACATTTGTAAACAACCCTTGTGAATGTGATGCACATGGGTGCATTCACATTAGGAAGGATGACGCCTGGCGTCATCCGTTACGCGAGGTATCTAGAAAGATACGCTCGCAATACATATTAAGCGTTATATATAGAGATGACATTTTGATTGGTAAAAATAGGTATTTATGTTTAATACGATTAAATATAAATCAGTCTAAAAACTACTTCCTACTTGGTAAGTGCGCACGAGGAGCCGGATTACCGCTCCCGTGACGACACTTAACTAAAGTACTTAGTGCGTTGGGTGAGGTCGCTAACGCGCCCACCACAACTACCTCACTGCACGCAAGAGAAGCTGGTTAACCCGCTTCCTCGCTGTGCTAGGGTGTATGTCTAAGTAGAGCGTGGCCGCATTACGACGTGCCCGCCTACACCTCTCCTTCACTGTGACCAGTGCAGGTTGGCTAGTAGTGAAGCAGTTCTAACGAAGGGTGCCCCGTTACAGTTTAATCCGCGAATGTGTGAATTCTATCTAAAATTAAATAATTTTTCTTGTATCGTGGGATCGCCAGATTTCGCAATTTTGCTTTTAGATAAGTAAACTCTTTACTTCAATACGTTTTGGAAAATAGATAATATTTTGTTACAATGAGAGCAGCACTACGTGAGACGAGCACAGTCATCGCGTGGCTCGCACGCTTTGGGGGGGTGTCATTTTGCCTCACACAGTTAGTTGATACCATCAAGTGCTCGGGTCCGTCCATGCTGCCGACTCTCAACCAAAATGGAGACATTTTACTACTAGACAAATTCTCGCCCAAGCTTTGGAAGCTGCAACCGGGCGAAGTGGTGATCGCCAAATCCGTATCCGACCCCCGTCGGACCGTATGTAAACGTATAATTGCAGATGAGGGTGAAACTGTTTGTGTGCGTACTCGGCTATCGTCGTCTGAGGTGGAATTTCACAAGATCCCCAAAGGTCATGTGTGGCTTGAAGGCGATAACAAACACGACTCACACGACTCACGGTATTACGGGCCAGTGCCGCGCGCACTCCTGGAAGGACGTGTATTGATGAGGGTGAGTTATTGAAGAAGTTAGAAGGAGTAAGTTATTACATGTGTTGATTTCATTTCCTTTTTTACAGATTTGGCCGATAAATCAGCAGAATAGGGTAAAAAAAAAAAAAGCGCCGCAAGCGTTTCGCGAAAGATAAATTCTTTTTGCTTATAAGGAAAAAATTATTGTCCAAAATGTTGTTTCTCTTGATCAATAATTCTTCAGATTATTGTGCGTAAATTTTAGAACACTTGCTACGATGCTGGAGATTTTTGTCAAAATGACATTTTTTCAATCTTGCACGTTGTTGGCGATACTTTCGAAGGTTTACATACTTTAACATTGCATCAATCGGACATTTTAGATTTTGAGCGTACGCGAACTTAGATCAAGGATCTAGTAATGACCCTGGTGGCAATGAAGGTCAAATAAATAGTGCTAGCAAAGCATCCTAATGAGACAGCAGAGTGAAAGAGATCGAATAAGACTATTAAAGTCAGCCAAAAGAATTCTTTTGGTACTAGATCATCAAACAAGCCAACTAATGACCCTGAAATAACATTGATAATTATTTAGAATCGCAGCAGCTTATTTTACCAAGACTACTGACGCGACGCAGCACCGAGACATTAACATGCGTGAAAGTTTGCGAATATATCCTGCTTTGCGTAATTCTTATTTTGTCCTCATCTCACTTTCAAGTGTAATCGATAAACGCGATCGAGTATTGTAAAAGATATCGCTCGAACAATATAAATGTCTTACGCCTCTAGTTAATATAACAAAAAAAGTATCCACGAAAATATTATTGATGGATAAATTGAAATGTTGTATTTACGCGCGCTAGACGAAACAGAGCTGCAAGTGCACACTGGAAGTCAATCAGGTTATACTATTAAAAAAGCATCAATGATTATCTGTTTTCGTTGGAAATATTACAGCGTCCCAAAGTTTCCGCACTCAATGTCATTATAAATACATTCTACCCATCACTTTAATGGAGGAAAGGTCAGTCGTTACGAGTATGTGTCAAAAAAATACTCGTATTAAATAGTTGGACTTACGTCTTTCAATCGAACGTGTACATGCAGCGGCTCGTGAGCCCTTATTTCGTTGCCGGCTCGCTGTCCGTCACCGTCAAGTACTCTACCGCGCACTGTGACGCAAAAATTCCCCTCGGAAAGGAACATGCACTGAATTTTGTGTTTTTTAATACTTGAATCCATCAATTCTGTCCACTGAACGAGTGTACGCAACAACCCCACGACCATCACGTAGTCATTCATCTCGAAACATGATTCTTCGTTTTCGTCTGTAATAATAACCTCCACCTCGACGCCGGAAATTGGCTGCTGTGAGGCGATGTCTGCTCGCTGAATTACAACAGCAACAGGAACGTATTGAAACACTTCGACGTGCAAGGTTTGAGATTTGAAAGGGGTATTGGTCACCTGAACAAATTTTGGTGCCTCGGTAGACAAATCTCTTTCTTTTCCGAATCCCAGCTTCATTGTGCCGCCATTTTGTTCACCACTTGCCAAGCCTGACGCACTTATTTCAGGAAATGGCTGGATATAAAAATTCACGGGCGGGCAGGATAGCTCCATCTTCACCTGCTCCATTCCAGCAATGAACCCCAAGTGAAACTCATTAATCCGCAAACTTCCCCGAGATCCAAAATATGTTTCCCACTCCATCGCCAAAAGGTCATTCAGCACATCAGCCGTACCATGATCCCCGCTATCTGAGACCAAGGCATAAATTCGTGGCACTTCGATCACAAATCGACGCGAACAGTGACATTCAATATCTGCCTCGCAAGTCCTTTCTTCGCTATTGTCATCCCGGCGGCGCATCCGAAAGCGAAATCCTATTTCTGTTGGATTAATTACTTGAATGATGACAAAACACGAATGATTTGTTGTCACTTCCGATTTGTCATCGGGGATATGTTTTTGCAATCGGCAATTAATAGGAACACCTACCATATTGCGCGGAAGCAATGTCACTGACTGAAGCACAAGCGCCGAAAGTGGCGTGATCTTCATTATTAGCTTTGTCTCGCGGTAAAAAATATTTTCTTTCGAACTTCCAGTTTCGTCAGCGTAGACAACACTCCATTCAATCACGATGCTATCGTCCGTTTTCTCTTGTTGCTCGGATATTTCTCGAAGAGATACCTCAAATGATATTCTTACACAGTCTCCGCTCGCTATTGGGACTGGAGATGACACGACACTGCTATACCTGAAGACAAGCGCTTTCGACGTTAATTGTTCACAAACCCCGTTTGCATTTGTGCTTTCTGATTTACTTTGCAGCGTACTATTTGCAGTACTCAAAGCTGTCTGCAGATTGTCATAAATAACACAGTACTTTTTCGCGGTATAGCGGGTCTGTAGAGAAACTGCAAGCCTGAAGTTCGTAATTTTCCGCTTGCCAACGCAGTGTATACAAAGAAGACATCGTCGTGTTTCAGTTGACATCATTGCGAGATGCACGTTGGTACTAGCTAGTTCACGACAAATTTCAGCTTTTTCGCCGTTCGAATGTGCCGTCGAAGTATGCTCATGTATACAAAGCAACACCAATGGTAACTCACGGACAACTCGAATTATCAAAGGTATTTCGAGAAGGAACAATGTTTTAATGTTGAATGCCTTAAAAAAACATCCACGAACGTTAAGTATCCCCTCCTGAAGCGGTTGAATTTCCAACACGACCGATTTGCGTTTTTGATACGGATCTAACGAGAAAGTGCGCGAGTAACACTTAACGTATACATCTTTTGTCGCCTTGTTTGCAATGCCACCATTTTCAAATGTTACCCACGCTTTCACCTCCAAAAGATTTATATGTATACCTGTTGGATTTGACAAGATCAATTGCAGCTCTATTCGATCATTAACGGGAAATCCCCTTTCGTATCTTGAAGGTGCGTCGTTACGATCGTTTCTTTCTTCTTTTCTCCCGCGGTCATTGGCTTTTTCTATACATTTTTGCTTCTCAAAAGGAGAATAATAAAATTCCGAATTTATTGCTTGCTTGTCACACTTTGACTGCATTTCAAACATTTCGAGTGCAGTCTTTCGAGAAAAGAAAGGGTTCATCAAATTGCAAATGGAACGCAGCTTTAATTTATTTACCTGGAGAAACGTGCGCAGCTTCGCTTGGTCACTAGAACGCAGCATTGTACACTCCAAGTCCAACACATGTAAAAGATTTTGCTGAAACTTTTTGATCTCTGCCTTTGACTGTAAATTCCACACCGGAACAAAATTAATTGCATGAGTTTTGCAATCACTCTCGCTTGCATCTGCGGTAGACATTCGAGCACTTTTAAGACCATCGACTTCGTTCAAACCAATGCCTCCCACATCAATTACGCTCGCCTCTTTCGCCGCCAACTTTCGATCTTCTTCATCACCTGCACGACTAGTCAGTGACTCATTAGACTGAAAGTGAGCGTGAGCAAAAGGAGCGAACGCTGGTGATGCCTTGGTCGAAAGTGCGCTCACAGCAGCAGAAAATTGTTGCCGCGGTGTTGCGAGAATTCGCGGTGTGTTAGACAATGTCGACGACAATGAAGCAGCTGCATTCGTCATTGTGGCTGATGGAGACGCAGTAAAATTACGTCGCGTTTTTGTGTCTGCTCTTGGCGGTGGAGAACAAAATATGCCACTTTTTGCATGTAGACCTAGTGCTGCCCGTTCAGCTAGAGAATAAGGCTTTCGAAGCGACAAAGCAGGTTGCTGAAGATGGTCCAATGGATTTGATGTTTTGCTAGTAGATATCTGCTTCTTTATTATCGATGGCTGGACTATTGAATCACACCATATTAACATATCAAGCAATTGAAGACAGTACGTCCCAACCAAAAGCGCATCGCCCAGCAATTCAGCTATAGCCAAAAGCTGTCGCAGCACATGAAAGCGAATAATGGGCCATGAATTATCGCTACTCGCTTTTGATGAGTTTTTCCTACAATTCCTTTGATTCACAGTCGAAACGTGCCATTGCTGCTCACTCCGTAGAGTCCTTATGTCTTGTATATTCAAGCATCTCGCTGCCATACGCTCTAGCAACAAAGCTGCCTCCAAATCTCTCTCTTGTTGAGACCCTTTTGCTACAGCAAAATGTGAGCGTAGCCTCTTTGACTCCACACCTATGCACGGAGCGTTGCGAGCTAACAAAATGGCAGCGGCTTCATGAAGAAGGAAAGCTACACGTCGACCATGTCCCAAAGTCTCGAGGATGTGGCTCGATTGGATCAAATACTCAATTTGGCGTTGCGGCTGCAACCCTGGAAGCAACATTAAACCTCTCTCTAGCACATCCCATAGTAAGCACTTGATCCAAACGCTTTCCAGCAACCTTGCTTCACCTTCTAGTACTGTACACGTAAGTGAAGCCATCGCAACCCTTGCATAGTAGCGTCCCATATTTTCAATCAGTAAACTTTCTAGCTTAATTGTGCCTGCTTTGGCGTAAAACGCAACGGCTTCCGAAGCTTTCTCCACAAGTTCAGTTGAAAACGTAGTCAATGTATTGGTGTACAAACAATAAGCCAGCCGTTCCAGTGCCGCTGCCAGCCACAATGCGTCTGCTGCTGCACCACCACTGCGACGCTCTTCTTCACGCAACATATCAATTGCTACGACGTAGTGATCCATTGCCTGCGAGACACAGCTTACGAGCAAGCTATAGTCTCCCAACAGTTTTTTCCTTCGTGCTAGGTGCCTTTTCCGTCGTCGATGCCGCGGATCTAATGCGCGAGGCGACGGATGAGTCGGAATTGACAAGCTGGACGGCAGGGACGAGCGAGGAATTAAACAAGAAACTGAACCTAGGGAATCATCCCCTCTGAAATCTCGTGAAAGCACAAGAGGCGATAAATTTGAAAGTTGACTGGCGTGCGGCTCGACGTTGACATCCAATAAGACACTTGTGAGATCTCCGCCATTCATCACTCCATCAGGCACAGCAGAGGACGTTGCGGATCTAATTGCGCTTTCTAATGCCATAAGAATGTTAACAGCTATCGTTTCCATGACAACCTGCAAATGAAGGCTCACAGTGGACTCGCCGGTGCCCTCTAACTCGTGATGCACCGGAAACATGACGAGATTGCTAAGGCCTTCGCATTCACTTGCTGTCGCATCTTCAAACGCGTGTTCAAACGCAAATAGTTTATGCATGACAAGTCCTGTAAAGCTTCGAATCGAAGCCTCAAATTGCGCATGGGCGGCGCGCAGTCCCCCGCTAAGCGTGAGCGACGGACTGTGGCACACGCCTAGCGCACCAATAACGCGGTGGCTGGCGTGCACGTCATCTCCATCGCAAGAATCGATGCGTTCAGCGGTTGATACGAATAAAAAACGCATCGAGCCGGCACCGGACCAGTCTAGGCCGCAGAACGGAGACAGCTCTGGCGAGTAGCCTCCAGGGCGTGTGAGACTCCTTAATGGCAATTCGCTATAATTTAGCAGCAGACGCGCATAGGATGTAAACAAATCTGAAGAAATGCCACCTACGGGCACTAAATACACGAGAATCTGTGCCGGTCGCTTCCAGTGTGGCAGCGGCGTCATCTGTTGGCTTGATATTTTTGAAGCTGGTGTAAAATATATTGCCATTACTTCTCAAAACATAACACAAGTTCTTTTGAAAATGGCTGTAGCTACAGAGCAAAAGGAGCCGGATGAGCCGCTGTACGTGCCGCTGAAGGTGCGGCGCCACCGTGAGCAAGAGCGGATGCAACTTAGGCGCAAATGTTTGCAAGAGCGTATCCAGCCCTTATGCAGCGACAGCGACAGTATAAGCAATGTGGACGAGCAACAGCCTAAGAGATCAAAATCAATTAGGCCAAGCACCGATACGTTGTTAGCTTCTGCCGTGGTGAATGAGCCGATAAATCGCTCGTGTGTGAGTCTCCTAGATCAGGCCTACGAAATGCGTAAGGATTTAGAAGAGAAGGGAGTGAATCAAAAAAAGGTACAGCAGGACGCAGAGGAGGTCAATATGCTCAAAGAGGCGAGTTATGTGCAGAAGGTGGCATTAGTCTCCGCCCACGAACGTGCTGAAGGAATCCATTATAAGAAAGTAATGAAGTCTACCTGGAAGCCGCCGCGTTACATATCGGACATGACGCAAGAAGAGTGCGACGCGGTCCGAAAGAAGTGGCACATTCTCGTGGAAGGTGAAGACGTCCCACCACCTATCAAGTCATTCGCATACATGCGCTTCCCGTCCGCTATTTTGGACGCACTAAAGGCTAAAAATATTATGCGTCCGACTCCAATACAAGTCCAAGCGCTCCCGTGCATTTTAGCGGGACGAGACATGATTGGTATTGCATTCACTGGTTCCGGCAAGACTGTGACGTTTACGCTGCCGCTCGTCATGCTAGCACTTGAGGAAGAAAAAAAGATGGCAATCATTGGTCGTGAAGGTCCTTTTGGTCTAATTGTGGGACCCTCGCGCGAGCTCATGCGACAGACTTTTGATGTTGTAAAGCACTTTACGGACCACTTGTTTCAAGCAGGTTACCCGGAGCTTCGCAGTCTGCTATGTATCGGTGGAGAAGAAAAGCGTCAACAGTCTGATTTTATTGCTCATCGTGGTGTTCATATCGTGGTGGCTACTCCTGGAAGATTAAATCACTTTTTGAAACTGCGGGAGATGAATTTACAACTGTGTAAGTACATTTGTCTGGATGAAGGAGACCGTATGCTGGATTTGGGCTTTGACGAGGAAGTTGCTACAACTTTTAATTACTTTACAAGTCAAAGGCAAACGCTGCTCTTCTCGGCAACAATGCCGCAAAAATTTCAGGATTTCGCCAAGGACGTTCTTGTAAAGCCTGTACTAGTAAATGTCGGTCGTGCTGGTGCTGCCAACTTAGATGTGATCCAAGAGGTTGAGTACGTCAAACACGATGCTAAGATTGTGTACCTGCTCGAATGTCTTCAGAAGACAAGCCCACCTGTTGTTATCTTTTGTGAACGAAAGGGCGACGTTGATGATATTTATGAATATTTGATTTTGAAGGGCGTTGAAGCGGCTTCTATTCATGGTGGCAAGGACCAGGAAGAGCGTAACGAGGCAATTGATCTGTTTAAAAGTGGACAGAAAGACGTGCTTGTTGCAACGGATGTAGCGGCTAAGGGCCTTGACTTTCCGGATATCAAGCACGTTATTAACTTTGATATGCCTGCTGAGATCGAAAATTACGTGCATCGAATTGGTCGTACAGGTCGTTGTGGCAAAACTGGTGTTGCAACAAGTTTTATCAACAAAAGTGTTTCTGAGAGTACACTGCTGGATCTGAAACATCTACTTGTCGAGGCCAAGCAGACTGTACCGCCAGTGCTGAAGGCCTTGGAGGATCCTTATGAAGAGCTCAAACATTGCAACGATAGGCATTCAAACGCCACTGGAACAAAAGGTTGTGCATTCTGCGGTGGCTTAGGACATCGAATAACTGACTGCCCGAAAGTGGACGCACAAGTTCGAAAGATTGGAGCAGGC
Source organism: Bremia lactucae (assembly GCF_004359215.1). Lineage (NCBI taxonomy): Eukaryota > Oomycota > Peronosporomycetes > Peronosporales > Peronosporaceae > Bremia > Bremia lactucae. The sequence goes on along the minus strand of NW_027152195.1, from coordinate 169,268 downwards.
AAGCGCGATTTCCTTGCTGGGAAGAGTGAAGGTTATGGTGGTGATTCACTTGGTTAGAGATAAGAGAAATGTTTTTTAATGTCAACCATTGGTAATCATTCATTGCAGCGTATGTCGTTCGTTACATTAGTTTACTGTTGCTTTTATAATTAAGTAAAACAAAATGCTCGCGAGAATTAAGATTGCTAGTCACAAAATTTAGCATGGTCACCTTGCTGTCAAGAGATTATTTACACTTCTGCTGGTGCTATAAACGACTAAAAAAATCTTACACCATCTACGCCTTGACAAGGCCATTGTCAGTATTTCAACAGTTGAATAAAGCTTCGAGACTATTAAGAATGACGGCTACGAGCTTAATATTTGGGTTAGCCGCTTACAATTTGTTTAAAGGCTATGGTGCTTTAAATTTCGCATATACCTAGGATGTCGGAAGCCAAGAAGTACCAAGGTCTTATTTGAGACATCATTTACAGGACACAGGTAAAGATTACCACAAAAACGCTTGCAAAAGCTTCGAGGGAAATTTGGTATCATTTGCGCAGGAAATCATCTGTATTAAAAATAGCGCGGATGATCAGCGTCTTGAACTCGCAAGGGCCGAGCTTGGTCGAGATTGTCGACACACAGCTCCAGGTTTGTCGAGTGATAATCCTTAGCAAACCAGAATTGCCGTATATGTGAGTTCAGAGAAGCTTTAAGGTTCAAGAGAATTGCAGAACATCTAATCGTCGTGTGAGGGTGCAACCAACAGTGGCACAATAGGTGATGAATTGAACGAAGAGATATTGTGACTTAACCAAAACATGGCTCGTTTATAAATCAAATTACACTTCAGTAGATGTTTCCAATAAAATCACTCCATTCTGAATTTAAATGGGGGGTATAATACGAAGTTCCACGTCTCTAAGCTTCGTTTGTACGGTAAATTAAGACATAAGCATGCTTGCTAACACATCCGCAACTTTATCTCGTCAACGAGGGAGGTCTCAAAACGTAAATATTTAAGCATTATCTCGAAAAGACCAATCATGAGCAAATGCCACACCCTCGTACTTTTTGGCACCCGGAATCTCAGTCTCTTCCAATAACACGTTGCCATCTACATCGAACACTGTGATAAAGGATGTTTGCAGTTGTTGGTCCTCCACCTCCTCACTCTTAATAGCTACAATGACTGAGTCATCAGACCGCGGTATAAACTTGAAGGAAGAAAAACCACGCAAAGGTGTAATTTTTCCGACTTCTCGCACCTGGATTCTACTGAAATCCTCGCTTGCAATTACGATTTTATTTGAGCCGCGCTTCTCATCCTCCATGTCATTATAGGGCTTAGTACTGACGCGCCGCGGTAAAATAAACCACTGCCGATGAAAAGGGCTCCACTCAATAGCCTCGTGCACAACGTATCCAGGCCATTCGCAGCCCAAAGCCTTGCGCACTGCAGCATAATTTGCCGTCCAGTCTTCGTGACGCACATCGCCGACAAGGTCCATTACAGCAATCCACAAATTACCATCACCCAACACGTTCCCGTCGATGTCTGTAAACTCTTTGCCTACACTGCCCATGTACAACTCTCCATCTTTAACTGTAGCCCACTCGTGTTTCTGGCCTTTTCCATTTATACCGTCCCCTTCCATTATAATATGCTCTGGGATGGCCTGTAATGGCTTCATTTTACTCACGCCTTCATAGTGCATGAGCCGGAAGACAATACCCGTGCGATCATCAAATGCCAGCAGTTTACCCCCGAACCAGGCCAATTCGCTGAGTTCGAAGCCACGTCCGGCTTCATTCATACTTGTCAAAAATTTGGTTTCTTCTCCAAATGTCACAGAGTAGGTTTCATGCTTCTGAGCCGCGTTGGAGTTGCTCGACGCGACTGTAAGGGTGGCATGCATAATGAAGGACATAAATTCCGGCTTCTTGCTGCTTTCTTGCTTTGAATTCTTATCAAGGTCGGCAACGATTACAATGCCCAACGAGTCAGGCTTAGGTGGTGGCACCAGCGTCGGCTGTTGTCGCATGTTGTTCTTAGCACTGTCTGAAGGCAACAGCAACGGCTGGACATTTCTCCAGTTCTCAGGCGTGCGCAATTGAAATTTATTTCTGTCGCTGAGAGAGAAGTGGTACATCGTCACACCCAAGAGCGCAGCTAATGCGACGAGCAGCACGATATTGCGTCCATGGTGGCGTAAAGCTGACATTATCGCTGCTTGTGGTGACTGCGCGCGAGACGACAATACAGCCACACCGCCATTTGGTAGTGGCTTTCCACGCGAATTCGTCCACATTAGAAAGCTATCTTCGTCCAAAAAGCTAACTTTCCGCTTCTTCTTCTTAATGTTCAGGCACGTCAAGTACATGCAAGGAGGATGACGTTGGTTTCTGACTGAACGATCGATAACTTTGGCCAATCGAAACTTGAGGGTATTTAGCTATGTGGTACACTCACGACATACTGGAGCAATAATGACAAGCAGCAAACATGAAGAAGTGGCGGCGCTAGAAGCGCTGCGAGACTCATCAGCGGAATTGGTGCGCTATTTGGAAAATATAAATCGGATGCTGCTTCATATGAATCAACAGAATGAGAGTGCGAGCAGTGGTCGAAAGATTGAGCACGTGGGACAGGCTAACATTTGGTGTCGTGTACTCTGTAGCGTCATTACACGTGCTAGAGAATTGGTCCAGCGTCATTGCCATATCCAAAGTCGGATCGGAATCAAATGCTTTAGCTCTGGCAGGAAAGCTGAATCCAGAGAAGAATCTTATTCGAGCTTCACCTTAAAGACAAGGAATCTATTGTCGAGAATTGTTTCCACTTCAATTTTGTATTTGTGTGCCCTATCGACTAATCAAATAGCAACACAACTTTTCGCAATCACAGTCACTATCAAATCTGTAAAGGACGTTCGGAGCGATGCGGTGGTAATTTCAAAGACGTCAGGTCTACGCACTACTGGATACGAAAACCCTTTCTGTCGAGATATAGATTCAAGCTTGATTAAACAATCAGTTCTAAGATGCAACCTTGCAGAGCTATCAAGATCTTCGTCTACAAGTTAGTGTAAGGTATGCCCAGCTATATACAAATTAAAAACAGGCTGATTTTTTACCCGTAACGGGTGTTCGCTAAATTATATTATTTCTAATAAGAGGAATAATCAATATTATTTTCTACAAGAGAAAATAATGTAGTGGATTAAATTAGGGAAATGTTAAGGCACCCCATTTTAGGTTATCGGCACCCCGCAAGTAGCTCCGTTACACCTAGTAGCACTAGTCGTCAATCTTCGCCTGAGTCTTTGCAAGACTAAACCCTCACGAACGAAAATGAAAAAGATTCGAGATCTGTCAGAAGCGCAACGCGCAGCTTATGACAAGCTCAAAACGTTATTTGGGCTTGAACACGTGGAATTCATTATCTCCCAGGGACCAGAGGTCCTGCATGCAAGGCTTAAAGCCTTCATGCGATAAGCCCCCCTGATCGGTCAGGTACAGGACCACTTAGCGGCATCTATGCCAACCCGGTATATCTCTGTACCTGGCTCAGAGCCGAAGGCTCGCCCTCTAGCTGTAAATGTGAAGACATTTTAGGAAAAGAGGGAGAAAATCTCCCTTTTTGGATTAAGCAGATGGAATTGTCAGTTGATTATGCCTTGTCCTTAACAGAACGGCAAAAGGTGGCTATGGCCATTTCCAAACTCGGACGTAGAGCGATCGAGTGGGCACTATCGTGCAGTACGTCCATAAACGACGCTTTTCCCTCATAGGATTCGCTGAAACAGCAGATGACTAGCATGTTTGCACCGCCTAATCAGGCTTTCTGCATTAGAGCACGGCTCCTAGCGACTCGACAGGGTAAACGAACCCTAGGGGACTTTGTCCAGAATTTGAAAACCCTTATTGCATCTATGCATCAAGACCCAGTGCAAGAAGCAATTATCGTAATAGTCTTTATGGGGGTCTTAAGGGCGTTGTCCGGGCGAAATTATTCCGATCTCATCCTGCCACTTTCGAAGAGGCAGTTGCCATAGCGCTACCCGCTGAGTTCGACTTTAAAACTGCTTATGTTAGCACGCCTGTTTACCGAACAAGCTCTTCGAGCATATGGGCACCGTCTAATAGACCGGAACTCATGGATCCAAGCCTCGATGAGGAAGGAGAAGAGGCTTTTCAAGCTGTGGAACAGCATAAGATCATCCGCAGATATTTTCGGAAGCACGAAACATTTACGTCCGGCCTGTTTTCTACAAAATATGCGTAAAACTAGAAAGAGCATCAACTCCGACCTATGCCAGAAATCTGGTACGGTGCGGGAAAACGTCGATACCCAGTAGGTGCGGGGTGCCCTACTGGGGAAGACCTAGGCTCTGTTGAACCTCTAGGAGGTGAGAATAAACAGAACCCAGCCCCAATTAGCTCGGTGCTTAATGGCACGGGGCGACAGTACAAGCCTGGCTTGTTAGTCGCTCAAGCGACTGTAAAGGGCTTTGATAAGCCGTGGTCAATTTTAATTGACTCAGGAGCGTCTTGCAATTATGCTCGACGCCTTTCCCTTGAAGGAAGTCAACAATACGTTGGGGTGCTTAAAGCGCATGGAGGTGATACGATCACTGTTCGCTTAGCGACTGGGACTCGTGTCACTGTTCCCAAAGTTCCATTGAACTTAGGTATAATGTTTCAGGACTTTGATAGTATGGAACGCTGTCTCGTCCTTGATTTGAATTCGAGATACGATCTCATTCTTGGTATGGCCTGGCTTGAACGCCATGAGCTATGGATCGATTGGAGGTCTAAGAACTTAAACGCCACGCGCAACACTCCTAGCGAAGTTTTAGAGAGTCATGAACCAACCTTTGCTAGGCAACAAAAGCGCTATTGGCGTGGATCATTGAATGAGTCTGTCAGTGTTTTCGACATTGGCATGTCTGAGTTAATATACTCTAATGTTAAAAACATTAATTCTGAGTCCGACTCAGAAGATGGAATTGGAACGGTACGTGCTCCGTCAAGTGACACTCGTTGTGAGAGCGTTTAATTAAATGCTGAACGCATTGCTGGCCTAAGGCCGAGTCATCAAGGATGCAATATGCCTGAATACGTGGAGTGGCACGTCTAAATCCACCGAGTGTGGTCGGCCGAGGTGGCACCATACTGAATGTCAATAGTGACACTATTGGCGGTTTGCCAGGGCATTTCGGGTCAAACCCTTCTAATGCACGTGAAGCGACACGTAAACGCTCGCTGGATAAGGAAGCTAAGTTACCTAACTCCTTGTCGGATGTCAAATTAGACACCATGTCTTGTATAGAACCAATTAAGGCTGGAAAATTCGGGGACGTGAATGTCCCGGCCTCTAAGAGGCCGTTCGTCTTTACTCCAAGACAGGGGAGACTCGAAGCGGTTATAACCTCACAAAGTGATACGTGTGAGCAATTACACACGCTTGTAAATGGTGTAACCGGTAACTTGCGGGAGAAGTTAGCCTTGCGGTAATCCCTTCGTTACATGCTCTTTTAGAGCTAGACAAAATGTCTATCGATGAGTGCGGCCGAGCCTTAAAAGCTAAGACTTATCTGAGATGGTGGTCATTCGACCAACAATTAAATTAAATTCTTCGTCACTTCTAGACGAAGCTTTTTTCCTGGATGACACAGAAGCTGCACTTAGTGCGCGAAATGGGTCATCGATCCTTTAAGATCCTACGGATCCTATTTAACCCTAGATTAAGGAATTCCAAAATGTGGTATGTAATAATTCACCATCTGTTTTACCTCCGGATAGAGGTGTTCGTCATGAAATTGACTTAGTTCCGGGAACTTAATACTGTGTCACAAGACAATAGCGTTTACCAAGGGAGCAGTGTGAATCATTGGCGATTTCTTCCGTGCTAAGCACGAGGCGGGAATGGGACGAGAGAGCAAATCTCCCCATTCAACCCGCGAGACTTTGTGTTAAAAAGCCATGGTAAATGGCGCATTGTACATGCTTATAATAAGCTTAATGCTGCTACTACACCAGCACAAAACCCCCATTCCTAGAGAGGGTGTTCTTCAGAACAATATGGTGAAATGTACAATGTACAGTGCACTTGACTTAGTCGATTGTTACTATCAACTGCCCATGCGAGCTAGCGATATCCCGCTTACAGCGATTAGCCTCCCAAGTGGTATGATTTGGGAGTGATTGGTTATACCACAAGGGCTTTCCAACGCCCCGGCAACATTTAATCGTCTAGTGACACAACTTTTCCGCCCACATCGAGGTTATGCACAGACTTATTTTGGTGACATTTTGTCCATAGTCGTGCGGAGCAAGGTCGGTCGGATATGGAAAACAATTTAGACCATTTGCGAGCAGTGCTCGAGTGCATGCGCACAAACAAATTGTATGCCAATGCATCTAAATGCATTTTTGGCGCAGACGTAATTCCTTTTTTAGGATACTTCATTGGAAAGCGAGGCCTTAAAGTGGACCCCGCTAAGGTAAAAGCCATAGTAGATTGGCGGTTTTTAAAAACCAAAAGGATTTGCGTAAGTGGTTGGGTCTCGCCAATTATTTACACAGATATAGCGAAAATTACGCTGATATGGCTTAGGCCATTGTCTAGTCTCCTTAAAAAGGATACAGAATGGTGCTGGAGCACAGAACGTAATGCTTCTCAAGCAGTTAAAAATAGTCTTATCTGTGCCTCGATCCTAGCAATAACAAATTCAAATTGGCTTTTCAGTGTCGTCTGTGACGCTTGGAGCTTTGCCATTGGCAGTGCTCTGTTACAAATAGATGTTGATGGGCGTGAACGTGCTATTGCGTTCGAGTCTAGACAGCTTAAAGCTGCGGAAAAGAACTACCCAGTTCATGGTAAGAGTTACTTGCTATGAAGTATGCTCTCGTCAAATTCAAAGTCCATCTGCTCGGCTCTAAGCCGTTTCTGATATATACAGATCACGCGTCAATACGCACGGCGACCAAGTCGCCCCATCTATCACAGCTAATGGCCTGATGGCTATCCTTTTTCGCCGAATACAACTTCGAGTGAAATAAGCCTGGCAAGCAGAATGCTTTGGCCGATGCGTTATCACGCAGGCCGGATTATGAGCTCTCTCACTTAACGACTATCGTGTCGCCTATTACTGACTTTCTCCGTTCGGCGTACGCCAAGGATGAACAGTGTGTAGCTCTGCTACGAGCCTTAAGAAATTTTGACTCGGGTTTCAATTTTTGTCGGCACGTTCGCGTGCAAGGTTACATCGATTTCTATCGATGACGACCTATTGTTTTATTGCATGGACGCTGCGGTCCTCCGCGCGTCGTTGTTCCTCATGATGAGGATTTAAAGTATCAAATACACACGATACTGTCCTTGGTGGTCATCTTGGTCGAGAAAAGACCTACGGCTCTATTAGCCAGAGTTATTGGTGGCCGAAACTTTATAAACGGGTCAGCACATATGTTCGCACATGCGAAACGTGCCAACAGGATAAACCCTCGGCCCGTGCTGCTGCACCACTGGCAAGTCTGCCCGTACCCATAGGGTGTTGGGAGTCCATTAATATGGATTTTTTTCGGTCTACGGAAAGATTCGGCCGGTAACTCTGGCATAGTGGTCTTTGTTGACCTATTGAGCAAAATAGCTCACTTAGCGGCTGTGCCAGATACCATTGATGGTATAGGCACAGCAAGGCTGTTCATCGATCGCGTGTTTTGACATCACGGTTTGCCAGTGGCAATTGTCTCTGATCGGGACCCCTGTTTCACGGGTAAATTCTGTAAATCAGTTCTCCGGGTGCTTGGCACCAGATTGGACATGTCCACCACGGACCATACGCAGACCGATGGACAAACTAAACGTGTCAATCGCTTCATTGAAGACGTTTTACGTGTGTGTACAAACGCTAAAGCGCTGTAGCTCAATGCGCCCAGTGGTAGGATTTGCGTTGAATAACGCTGTACATGCCTTTGCAGGCTATACTCCGTTCTATGTCAATAGTCTCACCCACCCATGCGTTCTATTAACGATTTCACTGCGTGGCTCAGGGCTTGGTGGGGGAGTATTAGCCGATAGGTTTGCTGATATCAGCCCTGTTACGGAAAAAAGTAAGCGAGTTTCTCGCGACACGATTTAGTGTCTTGAGGCATGTAAGGGACACGATGGCTGATAGCCAAGGCAAACAAAAAGAACAAGCAGATGCCAAAGGCAGAAGCTGTATTAATTCTTATATGGTCGGAGACCGAGTTTTATTAAACGCTAAAAACTTACCTACTAACATGGTTTCCGCTGTCTTCAAGACCAAATTGCGCCCGCTCTTTATTGGACTGTTTACGGTCGTGGCCAAGAAGGGCCTAGCTTACACGCTAAACCTTCCTAGCAAGCTTGCGCCGAGACAGGCGGTCGTGCCTCAGATTGCTGCATCCTCACCAGGATGTCCAGCTGGCCGTCTAAACGAGGTTGTTGACGCTCCAGCAGCGAAAGACGGTTCTGAACCGCCTCAAAGGTGCTCTTTACCCGAGCAAGGACCTCACGAAAAAGTTGCACCTCGTGCTTCAGAGCATCAAATGCCTCCACCGAGAGTTCGGCCCCCTCCCGCACTGTTTGATGCGCGGGGGAACCTTCAGTTTCGCGTGGAGAAACTATAAAGCGACGTTGTCGTAAGGGCCAATACCAGTATCTGGTGCAGTGGCTAGGGTACCCCTTTTCTGAAAACTCTTGGGAGTGTGAGATACCGCTTCGGCAAGATTGCCCTTACGCCGTTGACGTTTTTGAGTGCCAAGTTCAGGGTCAACTCGCGTCAAACAACGCTTCCCACCACTAAACGTGGGATTAGTTGGATCTATAGCCTCAGTGCAGTTTCGATCCATGGTTGAACGGTCAACCGAAGCACTAAAATATTGGCTAGGCCTTTCTTCATTTTGTGGCATAAATGCCAAACGTAACTAGCCTTTGGCCTTAAGCTTGGCGAAATCGAAACGAATTTCTCGTCTCAAACGAACATCAGCCACATTCTCAGACTCGCTGATATTCCAAATTTTACGAAGGCGGCGGGCCCGGTGGACCCAGTTCTTAAATGAGACTTCGTTTTCACTCCTTATTTCGTTTGGAAACAAAACAATCGGAATTTCCCTCATGGAGGTCACCGAAGCCCCACGGGCTTGATCACGTAAACGCGTCAGATACTGACTTTTCGTCACTACCTTTGGCGTAAGGTATTGCTCATGAAGAGCGTCGTGAGCAGCGATCTCCTCCGGCGTCCGCGCCGGGTCACCGGAGAACCAGATGGCCAAGCTATGACCCGCTATCTCTTTGAGACGCTCGTCCGCACTAAGCGGAGTGAATCTAGATTCACTATGAGCTTTAGCTTTCGCTAGCTCGGCAGCTCGACGACGAGCTTTTTCCTCTTTGAAAATTATTCGCTCTTGCGCTTCGTCAAGCGGATTCGTAATGATGTTGGACCCAGGGTCCCGTGTCCTGCTCAATGCAGTTAATACATCAGCGGGACCACGTTCTGGGAACGGATTCGGGGCCCGCCGACGTTCATTCGGAGGAGAAGGCGTGAGAGAACGACGCTCTTCCTCCTCCTCCTCTGATGGAGAGTGAAATTCAAAGTTTACCCTCCCCTCATCGTCGAGGAAGGTGCTAAGAGTCCGTGACTCACGCTTAATTGTCATGAGACATAAAAAGAAAAACACAACTGAACGGTTAGCTGTTAAGTTTTCAACCTCAAAGAGGAAATTAAGCAATGTTTGTCACTAAGTGTGAACAGTCTCATGGGGGAGGGCGTAATGGAGCACACATCGGATGTAGACCGTTGTTGTGGTACATTTACTTTATGGGTGGAATACTTTTTTATCCTATTCTAAAATAGTTAGTTACTTAAATCCCATTTAGTATGAGTAACAAATGTGGTCGCCGCCAGATATAAAATGGCGGCCGAAATCTATTTTAAGTCAGGTAGGGTAAGGTTTTTGGATTTAAATAAATATTAAAATAAAGTTCAGTTTTCCTTTTGATCTTAAAGCGTTAAGTGCCATTCTAAGGCTTGCGCATTGATCTGTAAGAAATAGAAGCCTTTCTAAGGTATATCCTTTTGGGCACTACTTACCACTTGGTTCTACGAGCCCCTGAATCCCTTGAACTAGGATTCATTTAGCTTTATCGCTTGTACGACTCCCTGCGTCGATAAACCCATTGGTTCAATAGAATTAGGAGACTCTATGATCCTAAAATTCTTCCTCTGACTTTAGGAGCGAGGTAGCTCCGATACAGGTGCCTCATGTCACTTCACGTACACTACTACGTGCACAGGAAGACTCTCTTCAAAACACTTGCTTTAAAGAGGGTTAAAAACTGTATTGAATATATCTAAGTTTTTATGTTCATATCTATTTAATACTAACTTAAGTATAAACTAATATAAAACTAGTAATAAAGTCTTATCTGTCTCTCTCTTTGCGCGCATCCAGCGCTGGCTGGACCGCGGAGCACACATAATGGCGTATATTTACCAATAAATAAGCTTTTCGATTATTACTATGTAAAGTAATATTCTCCAAATAGTATCTACCTTTTAGATGATATTTTAATTAACAAACTATAAGTGTTAATTTCATGTACCGATACACCCCGTTAAAGGAAGTCTTAAGATGCTACAGTACCAGATTACCGACAAATCGGAGCTAGAGGAGGTAAGGTAAGCCATTTGCTAAGCTTTTCAATGATCAATCTGGACGTCCACTTTTTTAAGCCTGCATACGCAATGTGAAGTGAATTACGTGATATTATCCTCTAGAAACGCCAGTACACATGGAATGCTTCGAATAATTAAAAAGCTCGACTGTAACGGGGTGTCCCGTTACATAAATATTATTTCCTATAAGGAATTGTTAAATTTAATTTCGTATGAGCAAAAATAAATAAAGAAGTACACGTTTATAATCTTGACTTAAATAGTTCCAATATTACCAAATTGGGTAATATTGATGCAATCAGACATTGGCTCTGTTGATTGGTTGATTTAAGTCTGAATCAACCCCGCCAATCGTTATAAGACACGATTGTGAAGTGCGCAATGAGGCCCCATACTGAGTAAGCTATTTATATAATAAGTTCAGTAGTAGATAGAAGATCGTTACGTGGGAAAGTAAATATATTAATACAGTTCTACTTTTTCTCAATTCCAAAGCCTTAGTCTAGACCTTTAAGCTAAAGACCCTTAGCTTCATAGAAATCTGCCTCGAAACTTCACGTACACAAAGTACAGAGGACCTCACCTACACTATAATCAGTGTAAGGGTAAGGTTAACTTGTACTGATCAGTACTAGCAAAAGGTACCCCGTTTCAACTGGTAGCACTTCGTAGTCCGTTCAACGACCTATGCCCGTTCCATCAAACATTGACATGTTCGATGAAGAAGGAGGGATCTTCCCAACCACTCGAGAAGGCTATCACGCCACGCGTGAAGGATTTACTAATTTGAGCGACCTTGAATGGAGATCGGTCGAACGTATAAGTTCGAACTTAGGCGGACCAGTCATTAGCGCGATGTTGCTCTCCCTACAAACAGATGAGAACATGCAACTATAGCCGAGTTCACATGGCATGAACAGACGGGGCCATAGAGAAAGTAGCCTTGTTTCACCAGCAAGGCTCCCAACACGCGGAGGTGCTGAGAGAACAGCGTCTTCAACAATTGGAACTGTTGATACAGCAGCATGTAAGGCTGGTAATTGGTCGACGCATTCGCGACGACCCGAAAGTTTAAAACTCGAAATCTCTAAGTTCAAGGCAGTCGAAGGCGACTCCATTTCGTCGAATCAGACGACGCCATATAAGCTTGCCGTATCAGTGAATGATGCGACAAAAGTGAATTTTGGCATGTTCATTTTAGCCGGACGTGCCAGATCTTGGGACTTAAGGCTCAAGCTTCACAACTTATTAGTCTTTGGGTCGTATGAGGTCTTAAAAAAACCGACTCAGACAAACCTTTGAGTCGCCACGTGCCGAATTTAGGGCTCAAGCCGAGCTCCTGCATTTGAAGCAGAGCAAGCGTGACCTTCACGCTTATGCCCAGCATACATTATACCTGGTCAGCTGTACCATGAGTCATCCAATTGATGAATAAATACAGGTAACTGTGTTTATTAAAGGTCTTGCAGACGGTCCTGTTAAGACTCACCTGTTTCGGCTTGAACTATAATCGCTCGAGCAAGCGAGTTTTGTAAACTTCAGCCTGAAACAGACTTTCGTCCACTCTGGTGCTTATCGTCCACCGAGACGACAAGAAAACGGAGGTCCAGAGCCCGTGGACCTCTCGTATGTAGAGTGTGAGAAACCTCGCTCTTCAAGTTACATACGACTGCAGAAATGCAATCGTTGTCAAAAGACGGGCCACTACGCCTACGAGTGTAGCGCCCCAAAGGCCAGTGCCTAAAATCACTGAGCGAAAAGACCGACCTCTCGCTAGGAACTGCGGAGGACGCGAATCCGGCGCTGTTGCGAAATCGCAACGGCGAAGCGTATCGTAAAAAAAAACGGTCGGGATCACTAGGTGTAGACGCCCTACTAATTCTGCAACGTCAAAATATGCAGGCCTTTTGACGAATGTTGTTCCTCACACACAAACTTTGTGTGTAACTGCCCCAGAGGATAAGGTTAATATCATCACCCTGAAAACAAAATTTTCAAATAAATTGCCACTTAAGTCCCTAGTCGATTGTGGGGCGTCAAACAATTATATTGAAAGCTAATCGCTCGAAGATCACAGACTCAAATTTTTTGAGCGCGATATCTTTCTAACGAGGATGACAGCGCTTACCAACAGGCGCATCCGTGACAGAAAAGATGAGTGTAGTTGGTATCCAATACACGTTTTTTTTTTTAAGGGTAAGAAGTACGATGAAGATCTTTTCGTACTAGATTTGGATGACAAATTTGATGTCATCCTTGGAATACCATGGCTCAGAAAATACGAGCCATGTGTAAATTGGCAGCATCAAGCCGTGACGATGCCTGTCTTTCGTTCATCAGATGGCCAACTGATGAGCGTCTTGGAGCGTCCACAAGCGTGTGGATGTCCTACGAGTGAGTGCGATGGCCTCATTTGTGGGCCGGTCGTTTGCATACTGCACAAGACCTCAGTGTGAATATGTGGGGTTAGATCCCGACAGCTGTGCACAAGCACAGGTAGCGTCGAAGGTCCACCACTGTGACGTGGATAAAGTTACCGCCAGCTGTGTACATGCACACGCAGCGTCGAAGTTCGATCACTCGAATAAGCTAGTGGTACGAAACAGGACTCTTGCTTGAAAAGCAACATCCAACAAAGCTTGAAACGCCCGTCGATAAGAGACAGTGCGGAAGTCCTTGATCGACGGGAGAGTCGATCCTAGAGGATCTCGCTGTGGTAGCGCAACCACAGCTAGAGGCAGTTGGGGAGGATACTCCCCAAATAATTCTGTAGGAATAAGTCCCCGGGAATCTGTGGTCAAAGGTTTCCAGGTGCCTTTGGAAATAGGTTTCAAAGAAGAAATTGAGACAATAAATGTCTTAGTAAACAATGGATGAAGTGTAGGCACTTATACACTTGATCGAATAGCGCCTCCGAAGTAACTTTGGAGATAACTGAATTGCCATCGCTTGAACCGAAATGTTCTTGCGTGGTCTGAGTAGTGGCAAAGTCAAGCAGATCTGCGTACTTGTCACAGATGACAACAACGTGGCCGATATTCGGTCGGCAATAGTATTTCCTGAGAATGAATGGGTTCTCAGCAGCTCAGCGATGGACGAAAGTGTCCTCGATGAGAAGACTCGGATTGACCGTCTTACGTCCCAAACCTGGGAGTCTTTGAAGACAAACCCTCGATAAAAGGATTTAATAGAATTTAAGGTTGTCTTCCCTGAATCAGTGCCGTGCGAGTTGCCTAAGGATAAAGGCACTCTACACGAAATCGACCTAATCCCAGGCCCGAAATACTGTATCATGAAGCGATGACCATTGTCTCGTGGACAAGTACTAGCGATCGACAATTCTTGCCGAACGCTTAGCAGCGGGCCATGTGAGGGAATCAACTTTTCTACATAGCTCTCCGACCTTCGGTGTGCATAAAGCAACAGGGGGTGGCGGATTGTGCATGCGTTCAACTAATTGAACGCTGCAACGGTACCGGCTCAAACGCCTATACCACGAAAAGACGAAAATACTGTAGGTATGTCAAAGAGTAATGTATTTTCGTCAATGGATCTGATCGATAGATTCTATCAGATCCTTATGCGTGAGCAAGATATTCCGTTCACAGCAGTAGGCACCACAAGCAGTATGATGTGAAAGTAGCTTTTTACTTTTCACCTCTTTGTTTTTCACGTTAGAACCCAAAGGCTTAACGGACTCGACCCCGGGTGATCCGACGGCCTTACAGTAGCCACTGAGTCGGGCGACGCCGGTGACTTGGATCAGTCACCTACAATCGGTGCAGACATGAATTACTTTTTAAAAATACGCAAAGTTGTGTTGCCTGCAAGTATTTTGTATAATTTTTTTCAACTTTCCAAATATTGTACTCTAATGCAGTTTCACAGATTCATTGCGCGATCGAGCCATCGTCATTTAAATCAGATACATGTACACGAACGTTTCCGCGACCACATGACCCTTGTACAAAAGCAGCGAAGGATAATAAGGATGAACGAATAGCGCAATAAATGGAACGAGCTGCTAGATGAATATTCTGCGGCTCGCTTCATTTATTGCGCTATTTGTTCATCCTTATTATCTTTCACTATTAGTTGAAACTATTACCCTGATATGCCGCGACCATTGGCGCGTCCGATTGATGACGTCATTGTAACAACTCATGCTGCAACGGCTATTTATTACTAGTTTATCCGGCCGTCGTCGCATGATGTGGGGAGTCTCTGCTCAATCTCGGCTCTTATGTCGGGTCCGAAGATCCTCGAAACCGCGATGAGCTGATGACAGCTTATCACGAAGAGCGTGATATTTCCGTATGGTAGTGACTTGTTTGCGACTGCAGTAGTTCTGGAGTCAAAAATGATAAACGGCCTTGTTCCAGGTGGCAAAGCTATAGATAGCGGAATGTTGAACTTTATAGACATGGTAATGCAAGTGTTTATTGTGGGCTGCATCCTAGGTACACATGGTGTACGAGCAGGCCTAGACAATGTAATTTAACATGAAAAGCGCAACGAGGTTCAAAGGTACAAAGAGCAATGCACTAATCTCACGCGGATCACATCGACTGTTTAGAGCTGTCGCATTAACCATTCCGCATAATTTTCTTAGCTACTGGTGGAAACGCTTCGTGATATTAATATCCGTCTTTTTGGTTAGTTCCATGTGCCATGAGGCGAGGACGAAAGCGTATAACAGGTCCGTGACAAACTGCGAACACGATATCAGAGGAGGGGATCGAACCTTCGATCTCCTCCTCTGATATCGTAGTCGCAGTTCGTCAACACCTAACGGCGAGGTGGCAGCCCGAATCAATTCGTTTTTAGAAGATAATGATCAGAGGCTTGAATCTGCGCATACCATATTCAAGTCGCAGAGATGAACTTATTGGCCCCGTCAAACAATATGGACATCTCTGCGTGTGTACGTGAAGATGAGCCCCAACATCGATTGGGCTCACTTCCCCAGAAACCTTTATGGAGGCCTTCCCAGCTTCAGTAACTCAAAAGGCCTGCACACAAATTTCTTAATAATTGTGTAACTTCTTTGTTTAATAGCAAGATGCTTTTTCAGCAAAGAAATTAATCGAGGTAAACTTCGCCTCCGGCGCAAACGTTTCTTCATAGTCGATGCCAAATTAAGCTTTGGGGTCGACGTGGAAGTGTCGCCCATAAGCAGCATGTAAATGCTGCTATCTAACCAGTTCTAATTGTTGACACCCTGTTTTCTCAACATCCCATTTCTGACTCCAGAAATACTGCAGTCGCAAACAAGTCACTACCATCCTCGATGCCGCTTTCTTATCAACAACAAATTGACGCGGACGAGCGCGACGAGTTGCTAGCATCTTCATAGCATGTAACTTTCACCGTCACCTGCAGTGCCATCAACAGATGACATATTCCAGTCACCTCCAATAGGAGAAGGAGGTGAAGTATGCCCCACAGTTGACGCATTAGCGTTACCTGAAACATTTGCATTACTCACAACTCCACTGATCCGTGCAGCTGTCAGCTTTGCGGCCTCACGGGCCACGCGCACAGACCTTTTTGTCGACATGTTGATTTTTGTCAAAATCAATACTGCAAATAACATCGGTATTTGATTAAACCAATAATGCGAAATTACAGAAAAGACGTAATTATATTTCCTGCCACCCTACATCAGTCACTATAGTGACCGTTGGTAAGGGGGGTAACGAGATGTCCGTTACATAAGTATTATTTCCTATGAGAAAAAAAATCAAAATTATTTTCTATGAGAGGAAATAAATAAAGAAGTACAAAATTATTATCTTTATTAATTTTGACTTAATAGTTCCAGTATAACCAAATTGGGTAGTATTGATGCAACAAGACATTAGCTCTATTGATTGGTTGATTTTAGTCTAATTCAAACCCGCCAATCGTTATAAGACACGATTGTGTGGTGCGCAAGTAGGCGCCATATTTAATTAGTTATTAATTTAACGGAAAAGTAAAATACCCCTGACAAATGCAGAAAAGACGGAAAAAACCCTGTACTTTTATAAATGACCAAAATGCCCCTGGCTATAGCCTATATAAATACACGGAAAACCGTTGCGCACAGCATAATCACATCACTTTAACGAGTCTTTCTCGTACAAAAAAAGGACAATTATTCAGTCTCCAGCTGTGTTTTTTTGAAGCACAACGTCATACTGGCCTGCGAGCCGGAACGCGGCTACTAAGCTCGCTGTAAAGACCCCTAAGGCAACTGGAAGGCCGTCCTTTCTGCTTCTACAACCCACGAGCTTATCAACGGTCTCCTTCTGAAGCAACTGGAAACCCCTGGTGGAACTAGACGGAATGCCAAACTACTCTTTCCAGATGCCTTTCCGTGGAAGCCATCTGGAGAGACTATGTAATGGTTGCTATTACCATCGTGGTACTTGCGCAGAATCGGGAAGGTAAGCTCTATGCTGGGGTAACCTTCGCTCTTTTTTAATTCTGTTTGTCAACAGTGATCTTGGCCATTGCACACGCCCACACTCCATAAAATTCCGAAATATTCAAAATACCCAACAACCCATTATGTAATCCTTAAATATTTTTACAAATTTGTGATCTACTAACGTTTCCGCACCTTTTGCACCCACCCGCGTCCAGATCCGACCGTTCCTCCAAAACGCGAAGCATACACAGGTTTCAAAAAATGAAAATTTTCCAAAGGCACAAAAAAGCGAAAATTGAAGCCAAAGCATCAGTTCCAGTCGGATCTGGATGAATTTTGAATAAAAATGACCGGGATGGTGTACTTTACACCGGGGCAACCTTCGCTTATTTTTAGCTCTGTTTGTCAATGTTTATCTTGGCCGTTGCACACGCCCACCCTCCAAAATTTCCGAAATATTCAAAATACCCAGCAACCCATGGTGAAACCCTTGAATATTTTTTACCCATTTGTGATCACCTGACGTTTCCGCATCTTTTGCACCCACCCGCACCCAGATCCGACCGTTCCTAAAAAAACGCGAAGCATACACAGGTTTGAAACATTGGCAATATTCCCAAAAGGCACAAATGACCAAAATGCCCCAGCCTATATATCAGGCATCAAATACTGGCAAATCTCTTTTCCCAAAGCGTAGTAAGATTCATATGCGCTCAGGACAAGTAGAGCTGTAATGCCCAGGTTGTTTGCATCTGCCGCAATGCACGGGACGCTTCTCCAGGCGTTCCTCCTTTCTACACATGCGCTTCTTCTTTTGGCGTTCCAGTGAGCGTCGTGTACGCGGTGGGGATACACGTACTTTTTCCCCGTCCTCATCTAACACATCAGCTCAAATGCTTTCATCGCCAAGTGGGTGTACCGTTTCTGCGTACGTGCGCCGGTAAGCAACTACCATAAAGCATTCTTTTGCTTGCTGCCTCACATTCATTAGACACGATAGTAACGCTGCTGCTGCGTGGTGACAAGGAAATACTGGTGATATAGATGTGCTATTGCTAATAGAAGGAGTCATCAGGGATACGTTGCTAATTATATCTGAGCAAGCCCACCTTGTGTCTGCCACCGCTTGCACGAGCACTCATGTTGCCTAATATTGACAGTCAAATTCCGGTTCTCTGATATCACCTCGAATTAATGATCAGCCGCACGTAGAACCCGGTAGTGCCTAGCGCGCTCGATGGCAATGCCGACCTTTTTCTCAACTGAAGGAAAAGAAGCGAAGGCCATCCACTTACCTTCCTTCGCCGCTTATCGAACCAGACCATCAACTGCTGGCGGATCATTTTCCCAAAGTGTAAGAATATTCTAAAACGGTTAAAATCTGTTGTTCGAATCCATTCAACAGACTTCATCAACAAGCTACCGCTGCATCATCATTACGATTGGGAGACACGGGCTTCCAAAATCCAATTGTTAAGCGATTCCGCGATATTGGAGGTCAGGTAATGGCCCAAAGATTTCTGGCTGTGCCCGCAATCCACTCCTTAGCTTCAATTGAAATGTCTTCAATTTCGCTCATCTTAGCGTCTAATTCCACGTCGGTCAATGCATAGGCGACCTGCCACAAGAGCTTAACCAATGAAACATTTTTGAATGCCTTTCGAAAGTTTTCACTGAGGTGCCGCATGCAAAAGCCATGGTATGTATGAGGAAAGATTTCCTGAACCCCGTCGATCAGCCCTTTCTGACGGTCGGAAAGGAAGGTCAGACGCTGCATATTCGGAGCATTTGCTTGTAGAAGCGTCCGTAGCTCTGATAAAAACCAAAGCCAGTTCTCGTCGTTTTCAGCGTCGACAACGGCCATCGCCAGCGGGAAGAGAGCGCCATCACCGTCCACAGCCGTCGCCGCTAGGAGCGTCCCCAAATACTTTGATCTAAGGTGGGTTCCATCAAGGCCCAGTAGTGGACGGCACCCAGAGCTAAATCCTGCAATCGACGCTTGGTAGGCAACAAAAAGGCGCCGAAAATGATGCTCGGGCCTAGTCGTGTACACGACCGCAACGCCTTCTGTTGCAGTAGCCATTGCATCAGCAAAATATTGTTTTTTAGCAGGCAAATAAAACGATCACCAGCCATCCGGCCTTCACCTGGGTTTGTCAAACAAATCTGCCTGCAATACGCCGGAAGATTTTCATAAGCTTTTTCGTGGGAGCCATGAATAGTTTCCATGCTCCTCGCTTTTCCTATTTTTCCCTCCAAGCTTGCTTGTATAAAATCGTGACCCCATGCTCGCGACGAACGTCTTGGATGATTTCCTTTGGTCTGTTCTGGGGGTTGTCACGTAACCGGGCCTCGATTTCGCTCGCAACCCAAGAAATTGATGCCTGTTGGTGGCCAAGGTGAGTCACACCTTGACAAGAGTGTTTGTCTCGCAGAGTCCTGATGGTGAACGTTGGGGCGTCGGCAAGTTTTGCAGCGTGCAGCCTCCAGGCCTTCTCGCACGCAAGCCACTGTGTCGTTTGTCACTTTAGATCACCGCGAGCTCGAACCGTTCAGGGATGGCAGTCGCTTTGACTGCTTCGCGGCAGCTTTTCCCATTTGCAAACTCCGTTCCAACGGTAAGATGATGTTCCGCCATACTTGGCGCGGAGAAGAAGTGAGGTAGGGGTGCGACGGTGAGGTAAAGTGATGTGATTATGCTGTGCGCAACGGTTTTCCGTGTATATATATATTTATATATACAGGCTATAGCCAGGGGCATTTTGGTAATTTATCGAAGAACAGGGGTATTTCCGTCTATTCTGCATTTGTCAGGGGTATTTTGGTACTTTTTCCTTAATTTAATTAGTGTAGTAGTAGATAGAAGATCGTTACGTAGGAGACTAAATACATTAATACGGTTTTGCTTTTTCTCTATTCTAAAGCCTTAGATTAGACCTTTAAGCTAAAGACCCTTAGCTTCATAGAAACCTTCCTCCGTACCTTTGTGTACGTGAAGTTTCGAGGCACCTCACCTGCACTGTAATCAGTGTAAGACCGATCAGTACTAGTAAGAGGTGCCCCGTTACATCGACGATATGCATCAGACAAAAAAAAACAATTATGTAGCGGAGCTACCTCGCTCCTAAAGTGCTACCTCGCTCCTAAAGTCAGAGGAAGACTTTCAGACTCAGAGAGTCACTTAGTTCATTGGAACTGATGGGTTAACAACTCAGGGAGTCGTACAAGCTATCAAAGCTTAAGGAATCCTAGTTCAAGGGATTCAGGGGTTCGTAGAACCAAGTGGCAACTAGTGCCCAAGAGGATATACCTTAGAAAGGCTTCTATCTCTTACAGATAAATGCGCAAGCCTTAGGAAGGCACTTAACGCTATAAGATCAAAAGGGGAACTGAACTTTATTTCATTATTTTCTTTAAAACTAAAAAATTTACCCTAGCTAATTAAAATGATAGATTTTGGCCGCCAGATTTATATCTGGCGGCGACCACATTTATTACCCATAATAAATGGGATTTAATTAACTAACTATTTTGAAATTTGATAAAAGGGTCTTTTACCCATAAAGTAGATGTACCACAACAACGGTTCTCCAACCGATGTGTGCCCCATTACACCTTCCCATCAGACTGTTGACACCGAGTGACAACATTCGCTTCGTTTCCTTTTTGAGGTTGGAACATAAACAGCTAACCGTTTGGTTGTGTTTTCCATTCCTTTGTCTAATGACAATCAAGCGTGAGTCACAGACTCTGAGCACCTTCCTCGACGATGAGGGAATGGTGGACTTTGAAAGTCACACTCCATCAGAGGAGGAGGAAAAAGAGCGTCGTTCTCTCACGCCTCCTCCTCCGGACGAACGTCGGCGAGCCCCGAATCCGTTCCCAGAACGTGGTGCCGCTGATGTCTTAACTGCATTGAGCAGGGCACGGGACCCTGAGTCCAACATCATTACGAATCCGCTCGATGAAGAGCAAGAGCAGGATAATCCTCATAGAGGAAAGAGCTCGTCGTCGAGCTACCGAAATAGCGAAAGCTAAGGCTCATAGTGAATACAGATTCCTCCGCTTAGTGCGGACGAGCTTCTCAAAGAGATAGCGGGTCATAGCTTGGATATCTGGATATCTGGTGAACCGGCAAGGACGCAGGAGGAGATCGCTGCTCGCAACGCTCTTCATGAGCAATACCTTACGCCGAAGGTAATGACGCGAAGCCAGTATCTGACGCGTTTACGTGATCAAGCCCTTGGGGCTTCGGTGACCTCCATGAGGGAAATTCCGATTGTTTTGTTTCCAAACGAAATAAGGAGTGAAAACGAAGTCTCATTTGAGAACTGGGTCCACCGCGCCCGCCGCCTTCGTAATATTTGGAATATTAGCGAGTGCGAATGTGGCTGATGTTCGTTTAGAACCGAAGCTTCGTTTCGATTTCGCTAAGCTTAAGGCCAAAGGCCAGTTACGTTCGGCATTTATGCCACAAAACGAAGAAAGGCCTAGCCAATATTTCAGTGATTTGGTTGACCGTACAACCAAGGATCGAAGCCGCACTGAGGCTTTAGATCCATTTAATCCCACGTTTAGTGGTGAGAAGCGTCGTTTGACGCGAGTTGACCCTGAGCTTGGCGCTCAAAAACGGCAACGGCGTACGGGCAATCTTGCCGAAGAGGTACCTGGAACTCCCAAGAGTTTTCAGAAAAGGGGTATCCAAGCCACTTCACCAGATACTGGTATTGGCCCTTACGACAACGTCGCTATAGAGTTTCTCCACATTTAACTGAAGGTTCCCCCCCGCGCATCAAGCAGCGCGGGAGAGCGCCGAAATTTCGGCGGAAGCATTTGATGCTTTACGGCACGAAGTGCAACTTCTTCATGATGTCCTTGCTCGGGTTGAGAGCTCTTTTGAGGCGGTTCGGGACCGTCTTTCGACGCTGGAGCGTCAGCAGCCTCGTTTGGAGGGCCAGCTGGACATCCTGGTGAGGATGCAGCAATCTGAAGCACGGCCACCTGTCTCGGCGCAAGCGCCTTCAAGTCCACGTGCGAAGGGTCCCGATATGGCTTAAGCAAGCCAACGTAAAACACTGGGTGTGTACGCAGCTTGCTGGGAAGGTTTAGCGTATAAGCTAGGCCCTTCTTGGCCACGACCGTTAATGGTCCAATAAAGCGCGGGCGCAATTTGGTCTTGAAGACAGCGGAAACCAAGTTGGTAGGTAGGTTTTTAGCGTTTAGTAAAACTCGGTCTCCGACCATATAAGAATTAATACGGCTTTTGCCTTTGGCATCTGCTTGTTCTTTTTGTTTGTCTTGGCTATCAGCATCGTATCCCTTACATGTCTTAAGACACTAAATCGCGTCGTGAGAAACTCTCTTACTTGTTTTCGAACGGCAACAGGGCTGATATCAGCAAGCCTATCTGCCAATTCTCCCCCACCAAGCCCTGAACCACGCAGTGGTATCGTAGACCGTTTATATAGATATAAACGTAGACCGTTTATATAGAACGAAGTATAGCCTGTAGAGGCATGAAAGCGTTATTTAACGCAAATTCCACTACTGGGGCTCCAGCGCTTTGGTGTCTGAGCACACACGCTGCGTAAAACGTCTTCAATGACGCGATTGACACGTTCGGTTTGACCATCGGTCTGCGGATGGTCCGCAGTGGACATGTCCAATCTGGTGCCAAGCACTCGGAAAATTGATTTCCAGAATTTACCCGTGAAACGGGGATCCCGATCAGAGACAATTGCCACTGGCAAACCATGTTGTCGAAACACGCGATCGATAAACAGCTTAGCTGTACCCTCTCCATCAATGGAATCCGGCACGGCCGCTAAGTGAGCCATTTTGCTCAAACGGTCAACAAAGACCACTATACCGGAGTTACCGGCTGAATCTTTCGGTAGNCGGCCCTCACCTGGGTTTGTCAAACAAATCTGCCTGCAATACGCCGGAAGATTTTCATAAGCTTTTTCGTAGGAGCCATGAATAGTTTCCATACTCCTCGCTTTTCCTCTCCAAGCTTGCTTGTATGAAATCGTGACCCCATGCTCGCGACGAACGTCTTGGATGATTTCCTTTGGTCTGTTCTGGGGGTTGTCACGTAACCGGGCCTCGATTTCGCTCGCAACCCAAGAAATTGATGCCTGTTGGTGGCCAAGGTGAGTCACACCTTGACAAGAGTGTTTGTCTCGCAGAGTCCTGATGGTGAACGTTGGGGCGTCGGCAAGTTTTGCAGCGTGCAGCCTCCAGGCCTTCTCGCACGCAAGCCACTGTGTCGTTTGTCACTTTAGATCACCGCGAGCTCGAACCGTTCAGGGATGGCAGTCGCTTTGACTGCTTCGCGGCAGCTTTTCCCATTTGCAAACTCCGTTCCAACGGTAAGATGATGTTCCGCCATACTTGGCGCGGAGAAGAAGTGAGGTAGGGGTGCGACGGTGAGGTAAAGTGATGTGATTATGCTGTGCGCAACGGTTTTCCGTGTATATATATATTTATATATACAGGCTATAGCCAGGGGCATTTTGGTAATTTATCGAAGAACAGGGGTATTTCCGTCTATTCTGCATTTGTCAGGGGTATTTTGGTACTTTTTCCTTAATTTAATTAGTGTAGTAGTAGATAGAAGATCGTTACGTAGGAGACTAAATACATTAATACGGTTTTGCTTTTTCTCTATTCTAAAGCCTTAGATTAGACCTTTAAGCTAAAGACCCTTAGCTTCATAGAAACCTTCCTCCGTACCTTTGTGTACGTGAAGTTTCGAGGCACCTCACCTGCACTGTAATCAGTGTAAGACCGATCAGTACTAGTAAGAGGTGCCCCGTTACATCGACGATATGCATCAGACAAAAAAAAACAATTATGTAGCGGAGCTACCTCGCTCCTAAAGTGCTACCTCGCTCCTAAAGTCAGAGGAAGACTTTCAGACTCAGAGAGTCACTTAGTTCATTGGAACTGATGGGTTAACAACTCAGGGAGTCGTACAAGCTATCAAAGCTTAAGGAATCCTAGTTCAAGGGATTCAGGGGTTCGTAGAACCAAGTGGCAACTAGTGCCCAAGAGGATATACCTTAGAAAGGCTTCTATCTCTTACAGATAAATGCGCAAGCCTTAGGAAGGCACTTAACGCTATAAGATCAAAAGGGGAACTGAACTTTATTTCATTATTTTCTTTAAAACTAAAAAATTTACCCTAGCTAATTAAAATGATAGATTTTGGCCGCCAGATTTATATCTGGCGGCGACCACATTTATTACCCATAATAAATGGGATTTAATTAACTAACTATTTTGAAATTTGATAAAAGGGTCTTTTACCCATAAAGTAGATGTACCACAACAACGGTTCTCCAACCGATGTGTGCCCCATTACACCTTCCCATCAGACTGTTGACACCGAGTGACAACATTCGCTTCGTTTCCTTTTTGAGGTTGGAACATAAACAGCTAACCGTTTGGTTGTGTTTTCCATTCCTTTGTCTAATGACAATCAAGCGTGAGTCACAGACTCTGAGCACCTTCCTCGACGATGAGGGAATGGTGGACTTTGAAAGTCACACTCCATCAGAGGAGGAGGAAAAAGAGCGTCGTTCTCTCACGCCTCCTCCTCCGGACGAACGTCGGCGAGCCCCGAATCCGTTCCCAGAACGTGGTGCCGCTGATGTCTTAACTGCATTGAGCAGGGCACGGGACCCTGAGTCCAACATCATTACGAATCCGCTCGATGAAGAGCAAGAGCAGGATAATCCTCATAGAGGAAAGAGCTCGTCGTCGAGCTACCGAAATAGCGAAAGCTAAGGCTCATAGTGAATACAGATTCCTCCGCTTAGTGCGGACGAGCTTCTCAAAGAGATAGCGGGTCATAGCTTGGATATCTGGATATCTGGTGAACCGGCAAGGACGCAGGAGGAGATCGCTGCTCGCAACGCTCTTCATGAGCAATACCTTACGCCGAAGGTAATGACGCGAAGCCAGTATCTGACGCGTTTACGTGATCAAGCCCTTGGGGCTTCGGTGACCTCCATGAGGGAAATTCCGATTGTTTTGTTTCCAAACGAAATAAGGAGTGAAAACGAAGTCTCATTTGAGAACTGGGTCCACCGCGCCCGCCGCCTTCGTAATATTTGGAATATTAGCGAGTGCGAATGTGGCTGATGTTCGTTTAGAACCGAAGCTTCGTTTCGATTTCGCTAAGCTTAAGGCCAAAGGCCAGTTACGTTCGGCATTTATGCCACAAAACGAAGAAAGGCCTAGCCAATATTTCAGTGATTTGGTTGACCGTACAACCAAGGATCGAAGCCGCACTGAGGCTTTAGATCCATTTAATCCCACGTTTAGTGGTGAGAAGCGTCGTTTGACGCGAGTTGACCCTGAGCTTGGCGCTCAAAAACGGCAACGGCGTACGGGCAATCTTGCCGAAGAGGTACCTGGAACTCCCAAGAGTTTTCAGAAAAGGGGTATCCAAGCCACTTCACCAGATACTGGTATTGGCCCTTACGACAACGTCGCTATAGAGTTTCTCCACATTTAACTGAAGGTTCCCCCCCGCGCATCAAGCAGCGCGGGAGAGCGCCGAAATTTCGGCGGAAGCATTTGATGCTTTACGGCACGAAGTGCAACTTCTTCATGATGTCCTTGCTCGGGTTGAGAGCTCTTTTGAGGCGGTTCGGGACCGTCTTTCGACGCTGGAGCGTCAGCAGCCTCGTTTGGAGGGCCAGCTGGACATCCTGGTGAGGATGCAGCAATCTGAAGCACGGCCACCTGTCTCGGCGCAAGCGCCTTCAAGTCCACGTGCGAAGGGTCCCGATATGGCTTAAGCAAGCCAACGTAAAACACTGGGTGTGTACGCAGCTTGCTGGGAAGGTTTAGCGTATAAGCTAGGCCCTTCTTGGCCACGACCGTTAATGGTCCAATAAAGCGCGGGCGCAATTTGGTCTTGAAGACAGCGGAAACCAAGTTGGTAGGTAGGTTTTTAGCGTTTAGTAAAACTCGGTCTCCGACCATATAAGAATTAATACGGCTTTTGCCTTTGGCATCTGCTTGTTCTTTTTGTTTGTCTTGGCTATCAGCATCGTATCCCTTACATGTCTTAAGACACTAAATCGCGTCGTGAGAAACTCTCTTACTTGTTTTCGAACGGCAACAGGGCTGATATCAGCAAGCCTATCTGCCAATTCTCCCCCACCAAGCCCTGAACCACGCAGTGGTATCGTAGACCGTTTATATAGATATAAACGTAGACCGTTTATATAGAACGAAGTATAGCCTGTAGAGGCATGAAAGCGTTATTTAACGCAAATTCCACTACTGGGGCTCCAGCGCTTTGGTGTCTGAGCACACACGCTGCGTAAAACGTCTTCAATGACGCGATTGACACGTTCGGTTTGACCATCGGTCTGCGGATGGTCCGCAGTGGACATGTCCAATCTGGTGCCAAGCACTCGGAAAATTGATTTCCAGGATTTACCCGTGAAACGGGGATCCCGATCAGAGACAATTGCCACTGGCAAACCATGTTGTCGAATTACGCGATCGGTAAACAGCTTAGCTGTACCCTCCCATCAATGGAATCCGGCACGGCCGCTAAGTGAGCCATTTTGCTCAAACGGTCAACAAAGACCACTATACCGAAGTTACCGGCTGAATCTCTCGGCAGCCCAAAACCAAAATCCATACTAATGGACTCCCAGCATCCTATGGGGACTGGAAGACTCGCCAGTGGCGCAGCAGCATGTGCGAGGGTTTAACCCGTTGGCACGTTTCGCATGTGCGAACATATGTGCTGACCCGTTGATAAAGTTTGGGCCACCAATAACTCTGGCTAATAGAGCCGTAGGTCTTTTCTCGACCAATGACCACCAAGGACAGTATCGTGTGCCACATAGAGGATCCGGTACTTTAAATCCTCATCACGAGGAACAACGTGCGTAACGACGCGTGATCTGTATGAACCACAAACGGCTTAGAGCCGAGCAGATGAACTCTGAATTTGACGAGAGCATACTTCATAGCAAGTAACTATTTGTCATGAACTGGGTAGTTCTTTTCCGCAGCTTTAAGTTGTCTAGACTCGAACGCAATAACACGTTCATGCCTATCAACATCTGTTTGTAACAGAGCATTGCCAATGGCAAAATCTGATGCGTCCCAGACGACACTGAAAGGCCAATTTGGGTTTGGAGTGCCAGAATCGGGGCATGGATACGACTATCCTTAACTGTTCGAAAAGCATTGTTTTCGGTGCTAGTCCAGCACCATTCTGTATCCTTTTTAAGGAGATTAGACAATGGCCTAAGCCATATCAGCGTAATTTTCGCTATATCTGTGTAAATAATTGGCGAGACCCAACCACTTACGCAAATCCTTTTGATTTTTAGAAACGGCCAATCTACTATGGCTTTTACCTTAGCGGGGTCCACTTTAAGGCCTCGCTTTCCAATGAAATATCCTAAAAAAGGAATTACGTTTGCGCCAAAAATGCATTTAGATGCATTGGCATACAATTTGTTTGTGCGCATGCACTCGAGCACTGCTCGCAAATGGTCTAAATTGTTTTCCATATCCGACCGACCTTGCTCCGCACGACTATGGACAAAATGTCATCAAAATAAGTCTGTGCATAACCTCGATGTGGGCGGAAAAGTTGTGTCACTAGACGATTAAATGTTGCCGGGGCGGTGGAAAGCCCTTGTGGCATAACCAATCACTCCCAAATCATACCACTTGGGAGGCTAATCGCTGTAAGCGGGGTATCGCTAGCTCGCATGAGCAGTTGATAGTAACCATTGACTAAGTCAAGTGCACTGTACATTGTACATTTCACCATATTGTTCTGAAGAACACCCTCTCTAGGAATGGGGGTTTTGTGCTGGTGTAGTAGCAGCATTAAGCTTATTATAAGCATGTACAATGCGCCATTTACCATGGCTTTTTAACACAAAGTCTCGCGGGTTGAATGGGGAGATTTGCTCTCTCGTCCCATTCCCGCCTCGTGCTTAGCACGGAAGAAATCGCCAATGATTCACACTGCTCCCTTGGTAAAGGCTATTGTCTTGTGACACAGTATTTGGTTCCCGGAACTAAGTCAATTTCATGACGAACACCTCTATCCGGAGGTAAAACAGATGGTGGATTATTACATACCACATTTTGGAATTCCTTAATCAAGGGTTAAATAAAATCCGTAGGATCTTAAAGGATCGATGACCCATTTCGCGCAGTAAGTGCAGCTTCTGTGTCATCCAGGACAGCTTCGTCTAGAAGTGACGAAGAGTTTAATTCAATTGTTGGTCGAATGACCACCATCTCAGATAAGTCTTAGCTTTTAAGGCTCGGCCGCACTCATCGATAGACATTTTGTCTAGCTCTGAAAGAGCATGTAACGAAGGGATTACCGCAAGGCTAACTTCTCCCGCAAGTTACCGGTTACACCATTTACAAGCGTGTGTAATTGCTCACACGAATCACTTTGTGAGGTTATAACCGCTTCGAGTCTCCCCTGTCTTGGAGTAAAGACAAACGGCCTCTTAGAGGCCGGGACATTCACGTCCCCGAATTTTCCAGCCTTAATTGGTTCTATACAAGACATGGTGTCTAATTTGACATCCGACAAGGAGTTAGGTAACTTAGCTTCCTTATCCAGCGAGCGTTTACGTGTCGCTTCACGTGCATTAGAAGGGTTTGACCCGAAATGCCCTGGCGAACCGCCAATAGTGTCACTATTGACATTCAGTATGGTGCCACCTCGGCCGACCACACTCGGTGGACTTAGACGTGCCACTCCACGTATTCAGGCATATTACATCCTTGATGACTCGGCCTTAGGCCAGCAATGCGTTCAGCATTCAATTAATCGTTCTCACAACGAGTGTCACTTGACGGAGCACGTACCGTTCCAATTCCATCTTCTGAGTCGGACTCAGAATTAATGCTTTTAACATTAGAGTATATTAACTCAGACATGCCAATGTCGAAAACACTGACAGACTCATTCAATGATCCACGCCAATAGCGCTTTTGTTGCCTAGCAAAGGTGGGCTCATGACTCTCTAAAACTTCGCTAGGAGTATTGGGCGTGGCGTTTAAATTCTTAGACCTCCAATCGATCCATAGCTCATGGCGTTAAGCCAGGCCATACCAAGAATGAGATCGTATCTCGAATTCAAATCAAGGACGAGACAGCGTTCCATACTATCAAAGTCCTGAAACTTTATACCTAAGTTCAATGGAACTTTGGGAACAGTGACACGAGTCCCAGTCGCTAAGCGAACAGTGATCGTATCACCTCCATGCGCTTTAAGCACCCCAACGTATTGTTGACTTCCTTCAAGGGAAAGGCGTCGAGCATAATTGCAAGACGCTCCTGAGTCAATTAAAATTGACCACGGCTTATCAAAGCCCTTTACAGTCGCTTGAGCGACTAACAAGCCAGGCTTGTACTATCGCCCCGTGCCATTAAGCACCGAGCTAATTGGGGCTGGGTTCTGTTTATTCTCACCTCCTAGAGGTTCAACAGAGCCTAGGTCTTCCCCAGTAGGGCACCCCGCACCTACTGGGTATCGACGTTTTCCCGCACCGTACCAGATTTCTGGCATAGGTCGGAGTTGATGCTCTTTCTAGTTTTACGCACATTTTGTAGAAAACAGGCCGGACGTAAATGTTTCGTGCTTCCGAAAATATCTACGGATGATCTTATGCTGTTCCACAGCTTGAAAAGCCTCTTCTCCTTCCTCAACGAGGCTTGGATCCATGAGTTCCGGTCTATTAGACGGTGCCCATATGCTCGAAGAGCTTGTTCGGTAAACAGGCATGCTAACATAAGCAGTTTTAAAGTCGAACTCAGCGCGTAGCGCTATGGCAACTGCCTCTTCGAAAGTGGCAGGATGAGATCGGAATAATTTCGTCCGGGCAACGCCCTCATTGAGAACTCTTATAAAGATGGTCACTACAATTGCTTCTTGCACCGGGTCTTGATGCATATATGCAATGAGAGTTCTCAACTCCTGGACAAAGTCCCTTAGGGTTCTTTTACCCTGTCGAGTCGCTAGGAGCAGTGCTCGCATGCGAAAAGCCTGATCAGACGGTGCAAACATGCTCGTCATTAGCTGTATCAGCGAATCTCATGAGGGAAAAGCGTCGTTTATGAACGTGCTGCACGATAGTGCCCAATCCATGGCTCTACCACCAAGTTTGGAAATGGCCATAGCCACCTTTTGCCGTTCTGTTAAGAACAAGGCATAATCAACTGACAATTCCATCTGCTTAATCCAAAAAGGGAGATTTTCTCCCTCTTTTCCCTCAAATGTTTTCACATTTACAGTTAAAGGGCGAGACCTCGGCTCTGAGTCAGGTACAGAGATGTACCGGGTTGGCATAGATGCCGCTAAATGGTCCTGTACCTGACCGATCAGGGAGGCTTCGTGCCGCATGAAGGCTTCAAGCCTTGCATGCAGGACCTTTGATCCTTGGGAAATAATAAATTCCACGTGCTCAAGCCCGAATAAGGTTTTGATCTTGTCACAAGCGGCGCGTTGCGCTTCTGACAATTCTGTAACCTCTTCCATTTTGGTGAGAAATCAGTCTTGTAAAGACTCAGGCGTAGATTGACTACGAGTGCTACCAGGTGTAGCGGAGCTACCTCGCTCCTTAAGTCAGAGGAAGACTTTCAGACTCAGAGAGTCACTTAGTTCATTAGAACTAATAGGGTTTACAACTCAGGGAGTCGTACAAGCTATCAAAGCTTAAGGAATCCTAGTTCAAGGGATTCAGGGGTTCGTAGAACCAAGTGGCGACTAGTGCCCAAGAGGATATACCTTAAAAAGGCTTCTATCTCTTACAGATCAATGCGCAAGCCTTAGATAGGCACTTAACGCTTTAAGATCAAAAGGGGAACTGAACTTTATTTCATTATTTTCTTTAAATCTAAAAAAACTTACCCTAGCTAATTAAAATAATAGATTTTGGCCGCCAGATTTATATCTGGCGGCGACCACATTTGTTACCCATATTAAATGGGATTTAAGTAACTAACTATTTTAAGATTAGATAAAAGGGTATTTTACCCATAAAGTAGATGTACCACAACAACGGTTCTCCAACCAATGTGTGCCCCATTACAAATCAGCCTTCGGAAGGTATCGTATTTTTTTGCGTTTGACCGCCTGTCCCTGTCATCTAAAAACATTTTTTTGTAGCATTTAGGTTCAGTCAAATGAATAAAGTTGTCGTCGGTTGGTGTTACTGTAGTTGCCGAGCAGATTTCAATTATTAAAAAGGTTGCGAAGCGATTGAGCATGTTCAAATTAGAGCTGTTTTGAATGGGTATAGAGCTCGGATATCGCGGCAAGTGGCGTTTAATACAAGATATTCCACTCGAACGACCACCTCATTGCATGATCCTTTCTTGAAACTCTTTTTGCGCAAGAGTCTTAGCTTAAAGGTAGCGGTGCTTAGCAACGCTACCCTTGCAGGTACCCATCACACTGTTTCTAGTGGAGCATTTATTAATAGATCACAATAGAAGCCCTGTGCTCCATGACAAATTGTGTAGGTTGCAAAAAGAATAAATCGTAAGACGTTTAAGAAGCTTGAAACAAATTGTGTAGGTTGCAAAAAGAATAAATCGTAAGACGTTTAAGAAGCTTGAAACCAGTTGTATAGTGCGCATACGTCAGAGGAATGTGATGAAGTTCGCCATGCAGTGCTGGTTTAATAATAGAGACCCCAGCCGTTAGAGTTGTGTGCACGACGGTCGGGACAGTAACTTGCATTGACATGTACACGCCAAGCCCAACCAGACACGACGCAATCATAATAAATGCAAAGTGGGGAGCAAAGTGCGTAGCACGCAAGCTTCATTTGCTTTGTTAGACTGCTGGCGCGGGCAACAATTATCACCATCAGAAGCCCAAATAGATACAACAAATTATGAATATCCACTGCACCATCCCGCACCGCTTGCGTTTAATCCGGTAATGGCTTCGAATCGGTAGACCGAGAATGCATCAGGAATTACGCTGATGAAGCCGAAACAGCTTTCCACTAATTTTTCAAGGATATTGCATGTAGGCGGGCACGTCGTAATGCGGCCACGCTCTACTTAGGCACACACCCTAGCACAGCGAGGAAGCGGTTAAACATGCTTCTCTTACGTGCAGTTAGGTAGTTGTGGTAGGCGCGTCAGCGACCTCACCCAACACACTAATAACTCTGGTTGTTAAGTGTCGTCACGGGAGCGGTAATTTGTCTCCTCGTGCGCACTTACCAAGTAGGAAGTAGTTTTCAGACTGATTTATATTTAATAGAATTAAATACCTATTTTTACCAATTAAAATGATATCTCTATAGATATCATTCAATATGTTCTGCGAGCGTATCTTTATAGATACCTCGCGTAACGGTTGACGCTAGCCGTCATCACGGATGACGCTGGCCGTTATCCCTCCTAATGTGAATGCACCCATGTGAATCACATCCACAAGGGTTGGTCACAAATGTGCACCACACCCGAGTGTTGGGTCTAATTACTATTATTTAGTAATTGACCATCCCCTTAAGTACACCAAGTGTACTTAACGGGGATTGTATAACATTAGGGCAACTTTAGACCGTTACACCCTCCCCCTCTTTAAAAACAAATAAACATGTTTAAATTCGTCAAAGAGGTGCGAGGAACTGCGAGCAGCTTTACGCGCCGCTAGTTCACTCAATCGCTCTAGCGACCTGTGTTCCACACACGGCGCCAAAGATGTCACCTAAAAGGGGCCATGTTGGCGGGTCGTCAGCAAAGATGCCCACTCAACCTCACACTAAGCGCACGCGCCGCGTTAATTCGCCGGCCGCGTCTGATGCCTTAGTCGAAACGCCGACAGCTACTGCTGCTGTTGCGTTAACGGGGCTAAAGGATCCATCCCACTTTAGCAGTGAGGATGCTGATCCGTCACTTATTATCGACTACAATGAGTCGACACTGTTGCCGTCACCTCATAGTAGTGATGCGGACAACGAGCTCATGAGGAAGAATGATGGCGCATTATTGCCCATCCAAACTTCTCTCATGGCTCACAAAATCGAGCCAGCAACGTTTACAAATGCTGTCTCGTCGTCTACGCTGGATAGCGCAGCGACAGATAATGAGAGCGCTGCCCGTAAAGGCGCAGCTGCTTCTCCGTTGGGTATAACCACAACGCCTTATGCTCAGACCATAATTCATAATGGTTCTGACATAGAGGATTCGGAGCCTAAAGCTCCGCCGACGACACGTGAACGTGCTCAGTCGGTGTCACAAGCCAGTCGTTTAGAACG
>NW_027152195.1:116695-120608 GCF_004359215.1 Bremia lactucae | reverse complement strand
GATGACGCTGGGCGTCATCCCTCCTAATGTGAATGCACCCATGTGCATCACATCCACAAGGGTTGGTCACAAATGTGCGCCACACCCGAGTGTTGGGTCTAATTACTATTATTTAGTAATTGACCATCCCCTTAAGTACACTAAGTGTACATAACGGGGATTGTGTAACATTAGGGCAACTTTGGCCCGTTACATTGCATGTCTTGCACTTAAAATTCATAGCAGAAATGATCCGGTTGTTTAAACTCTCAAGGGGTATCTCTACCGCGATATGTCTGCAGACACCTCCAATTTGATGGTTGCGCTCTAATACCGAGAGCAGCTGATAGATTGGTGACTTGTTGAGCATAGTGCTTATATCCATCAATGCTGTGAACTTCGGCTGAATATGTCCGCAAATTCCATAAAGATTGAAGAATTAGTGGCGCAAGTCAGTGGAAACTGGCCGAACCCGCAACTACTGATCTGTATCACCATGAACAATGAAGGACCCCAACAGCTTCAGGCGACGCTTCAAAAGCTTGCCAAGAATTTGGCTTACCTCATGGACCAAATATCAAAGATAAGAGAAAATTCTTTGCAGTCGGGAAAACGTTTTAGTGTGCATTATGGCTGACGGTCGCGAGCAAATACACGATGAGATGCTTACGTATCTAAAATCCATCGGACTGTACAACGAGAACTTTTTTACGATCAATAGTTCTGGCATTAGTGCCCCATGCCACTAATTTGAGCACGCGCTGCAGCTTTCTGCGAAAGGAAAGAGCTTATACCCTTTCCAAACGAATTTTTCTTTAAAGGAACACAGGGGTGCATTTATATATTTATGCGTTCTGATCGGCCATATGCAAAGAGGGGTGTACATGTTGCAGTGGCCTAAATTTAATCTTTTAATATTTATTCTTATAGGAAATAGTATTTATAATTCCTCTTGTAGGAAATCATATATCATGTATCGTACACACCGTTACAATCAGCTTTGGGAGATGGGTATTATCCAGCATCGTAACTTTGCTTGATGATTGAGTTTCTTCAATTTTATTGTAGGGCGCTGGGTTGACAACTAATACGTTTTTCTTATCGTCTTGGGTCGCTGCGAAATTTCACTCATTTTTGTGTTTTTGTGCTACGGAATAGTAATACCTTGCGCTCGAGAAAATAGATCGCTCTTGGTCTAACTCATAGTTTGGCTGCTTTGGACCATTAAAAAAAATTGCTTATTATTTTTTTAACTCGAAGAGATTTGGGGATCGATGAAGCTTACGTGGCACAGTAGTCATATTTCGATTGGTCTTAACATACAAAGATGGTGATGCTTTACAAGGACATCGCCTCGAAAGCGGAGAACGTGCTCAGAGACGACTACGACTTCTCGCGCAAGCTAAAGATAAAGACGAAAGCGGCTAATGGTGTTTCCTTCACGACTGAAGGCGACATGTCCAGCAACAAATCCATTGTTGCCAAACTTTCGGGCTCCTTTGCGCACGCTAGCAGTGGCGTTGTCTTCAAGAAGCTTCAAGTGACAACGCATGGCCGACTGATTTCTGAGGCTGAGGTACCAAACATCTTTATTAAAGGATTAAAAGTCACAGCTAAGGTCGAGGACGGCTCGGTTGCCAAGAATTCTCATGCCAAGCGTATCGGCATATTTGGCTGGGAATATCAGCACGTACGCTATTCGGTGGACGGTGCAGTCGATATTGGATCGAAAATTATCAGCAAGTCCGCGACGTATAGATTCGATAACATTCTACTAGGTGCCCAGACCGCATTTAATTACAATAAGTCGGCGTTCGTGGACCACAATGCGGCTGTCAGCTACCGGGGCAACGATTACATGGCTACCCTGCAGACTAAAAAGAAGTTCAACATGCTTTCGGGCTCATTCTACCACCACCTGTCACACGACACGGTCTACTCGGCCATTTTCAATTACGACCTGAAGTCGGGCCAGAACACGCTCAGCGTGGGAGGCCGTTATAATGCTGACAAACTGACTACGTACGCCGGCAAAATTGAATCGGACGGTAAGGTATCTTTGGCCTTGGTACAAAAAATTCGCCCTTTCCTAGCGCTAACAACGAGCGCTCATGTGGACGTGACGAACTTTGACGGCGATGCCCACAAGTTTGGCATTGGTCTCACGTTGGGCTAAGCTACTTGTAGTCTCAGTCGTGTGGGTAGGTAGATTGGGATTAACGTAAAGCGACGCCTTGCATGTCTCTAAGGACAGCTCAACGCACGCCTCTTTTACATCCTCAAGTTTAAAAAATTGGACGAAGCTTCTGTTAAAACAAACAACTTTAAAATGATCTTTTTCGTAAGTCAACTACACCTATATATTCTAGTTAATTCATTTGATTTGTAACGCACTGAAAACAACAAAAATCATATCGCGAGTTCTCGATTATTTTTACAATTAAGACATATTTAGATTCAGAGCATTACCACGACACCGAGTTTGTGGAAAAATGACTTTATTTTACATAGAGTCATGTTGTAACGGGATAAAGTTGCCCTAATGTTACACAGTCCCCGTTAAGTACATTTGGTACTTAAGGGACTGGTCAATTACTAAATAATAGTAATTAGACCCAACACTTGGGTGTGGTGCACATTTGTGACCAACCCTTGTGGATGTGATGCACATGGGTGCATTCACATTAGGAGGGATGACGCCCAGCGTCATCAGTTACGCGAGGTATCTATAAAGATACGCTCGTAATACATATTAAATGATATCTATTGAGACATTTTAATTGGTAAAAATAGGTATTTAATTCTATTAAATATAAATCAGTCTAAAAATTACTACCTACTTGGGAAGTGGGCACGAGGAGACGGATTACCGCTCCCGTGACGATACTTAACCAGAGTTCTTAGGTCGCTAACGCGCCCACCACAACTACCTCACTGCACGCAAGAGAAGCAGATTTAACCGCTTCCTCGCTGTGCTAGGGTGTGTGCCTAAGTAGAGCGTGGCCGCATTACGACGTGCCCGCCTACACTTGGTAGCACTTGAAATCCTTCCCACGACCCGCATCTCTGCGTGTGTACGTGAGGATGAGCCTCAATATTGATTGGGCTCATTTTCCCCACCTCTCCGAACATCATCGGGAGGTGGCAGGGCTAATGGCGCAGGGACTTGGTGAACAAGCCCTGGCCAGGCTCCTGGGTAGTCCTCCTGAGCAACATGTTGCTCAGTTGGAGCAGTTTGAGGCATTCGTGCTCGGACAGCGGAGGGCCGCGTCCGAGGCACAGAGCCATGCTGCGGCGGAGTCCGTCACTCAGACTCAGGATGAGCTGAGGCATGAGCAGGCTCGGAGCGAGGCTCTCAACAGGACTGTTGAGATGCTCTCTGCCCGGCCGCATCAGCCGAGGCCCATTCGGATGGACCCGCCCAAGTTCGATGGAACTGCGGCGCACACGATTGTCCACTGGCTTTTAGCCGTGGAGCAATGTGGTGTCGCCCAGCTCATCGAGGACGACAGCCGGATGGTGTCGTACGCTATGTCGCATCTGCGCGGTAAGGCCTCAGAGTGGGCTTACTCGGCGCTTATGGCGGACAGAAAAGCGTTCCCCTCATGGGCGATCTTTAAGGATAAGATTCGCGCCATGTACCAGCCGCCGAACAACGAAGTGTTGCTTCAGGCGCGCTTCTTTGGGGCGCGACAGGCGAAGCGATCTCTGCAAGAGTATGTGCAAGAGATGCGCTCGCTGTCCGCATCCATAACCGTAGGTCCGATTCCGGAGCACATTAAGGTGCCCACGTTTATGAACGGACTACGGCATGGCCCATCGCGACAGGCCCTTTTCAGAAAGGTGCCGTCGACGATGGAAGAGGCAATCCAAATTGCCTTAGTTGAGGAGCAATCCTACAACAGTGCCTCGGCGACAGCTTGGTATAAGCCGT
>NW_027152195.1:104848-111135 GCF_004359215.1 Bremia lactucae | reverse complement strand
CCTGTCGATGGGACAGCATTCGTAAACGATGCTGTCTCCATGTTGTGAGCCATGAGAGATGTTTGGATGGGCAATAATGCCGCATCATCACTCCTCATGAGCTCGTTGTCCGCATCACTACTATGAGGTGACGGCAACGGTGTCGACTCATTGTAGTCGACAATGAGCGACGGATCAACATCCTCACTGTTAAAGTGGGATGGTTCCTTTAGCCCTGTTAACGCGACAGCCGCAGTGGCTGGCGGCGTTCAGACTAAGGCATTAGACGCGGCCGGCGAATTAACGCGGCGCGTTCGCTTAGTGCGAGGTTGAGTGGGCGTATTCGCAGACGACCTACCAACGTGGCTCCTTTTAGGTTGCATCTTGGGCGCCGTGTATGTGAACACAGGTCGCTAGAGTGATCGAGTGAACTAGCGGCGCGTAAAGCTGCTCGCAGTTCCTCTCTCCTCTTTGACGAGTTTAAAAATAAAAATTCGTTCTTAAAGAGGGAAATGGTGTAACGGGCTAAAGTTGCCCTAATGTTACACAGTCCCCGTTAAGTACACTTGGTGTACTTAAGGGGATAGTCAATTACTAAATAATAGCAAGTAGATCCAGCACTCGGGTGTGGTGCACATTTGTGACAAACCCTTGTGTATGTGATGCACATGGGTGCATTCACACTAGGAGGGATGACGCCCAGCGTCATCCGTTACGCGACGTATTTAGAAAGATACGCTCGCAATACATATTAAATGTACATCAAATATGTCATTCAAATCCAGTACGATGAAGTCATCATCGTACTGTAGACCTTTTAACTTTTAGTGAAATTTTACTACGCGTTTCATTACTGTTATCGATGCGCCTGTCGCTAGACGCACCGTCATCCTCGTTGGAGGGATGTCGCGCTCCAAATATTTGAGCCTACGGCCTTCTAGTGACTGGCGACGAATAAAGTTATTCGACGCTCCGCAGTCCACTAGGGCTCTGAGTGACAAATCATTTGTCACTTTCAACTTCAAGTTGATGAGGGATACCTCATCACCAGGTGCAGAGACACATAATGATTGTGTGTCTGGAGCAACTTTTGTCAAGAGATTTGCCAATTCTCTTGAGGTTGCTGGATCAGTAGGGCGTTGCGCCCCTACTGACCCCGTCCATTTTTTGGCGTTCTGCCTCGCTGTTGCAATTTCGCAACAACGTCGGATCCGGGACCGTTGCCCTTTTTGGCATACGGTCCAAAATTATGTTCAGTACCTTTCGGTGCTGGACGTGGAGCACTACACTCATGAGCGTAGTGTCCCAATTTTTTGGCAGCGATGGCATTTCTGCGATCGCTTATTATTCGGAAAGTGAGGTCTTTCGCTTTCGACGTAAGAAAGGTCCATGGGATCTGGACCTCCTAACTCGTGTCGCCTTGGTGGGCGATATGATGACGAACTAGCTTGAGCCTGTCTCAAGCTAAAGTTCTCTTGTTCCGCAACGGATATTGCTTCTTCAAGCGTATCCAGTTCCAAGCGGAACAGGTGGGTCTTTACGGGACCATCCGTAAGACCTTGCATGAACACCGTAATCAACGCGTGTTCGTGGACTGGGTTACTTGTTATACAACTCGCTAAGAGACGTATGTGCTGGGCATATGCGTGAACATCACGCTTGCCTTGCTTGAGTTTCAGAAGCTCTGAACGAGCTCTAAACTCAGCCCTTGGTGGTTCAACCGTCTGTTTGAGCCGGGCTTTAAAAACCTCTAGCGATGCAAAGACATATGGGTCGCGCAACTAAAGGCCCAATGCCCAATTTTTGGCACGACCTGCCAAATTAATTGAGCGAATGTGACTTGCATTTGCTCGTCGATGATGTGACGAGCCCTTATGGCATCGTCCAAGTCGACAAACCATCTCAAGAGAGAGTCTTCTTCGACTCCCCTATACTTAGAGATGTCAATCTTTAGAGTTTCGGGACGACGCGTTAGCGTCATCCCAGGTGTACCTGTTGTAACCTCAACAGTTCTGCCTGTTGAGAGCCTTGCTGATTCAACAAGGCTACCTTCTCCTTCGCCTCGTCAAGTTCATCTTGTATGAACTTGGCGATGGTTGAATGGAGAGCATCTCTGTCTAAACTGGACAGCAATGCCAAGATTGCATCGCTCCCTACGGTCGAACTCATTCGTTTAACCGCACTCCTTTCTATGTTACTTAGGAAGGAGTAGCTATCGCGCGAAACGTGATGCGTATCCCCAAAATCATCTGACATGGCCATGTTAAAAAAAGGTTATGCGGTCCTTGGACGGACTACAAAGTGCTACCAGGTGCAACGGGGCACTACGACTTGTACTGCTTCAGTAGATGTCCACTTCGCACTGCTTCAATAGATGTCCACTTCGCACTGCTTCAGTTGCGAGTGGTGCCTTACGTCAATTAACGTACACTAGTATGTGCAGAGGAAGACCTCTCTTTCTATCTGTTAATGCTAACCTTATTATAAACTAAAACTAAACATGCAATTGAAATCTTATATGTCTCTCTCTCTATGTTCACGTTTACAGCTGATTAGTCTGCGGGATAGATAGATATAACGGCATATACCTATTAATGGATATGATTTCCGAGCATTACTATATGAAGTAATATTCTCCAAATATAATCTACTTCTTAGATAATATATTAATTAACATCCTTTAAGTGTTAATTTCATGTAACGATACACCCCGTTACAGAAAATGTATGTCAAAATGTTGCGGTAATAAACAAGCTGTAGTTAAAAAATACTTCAATTTCTTAGATCAATCAGAAGCGACGAGTTCAAAAAATATTGACAAAAGATGGGCGGGGCTAACCAAAGAAAAGGTGGGGGCTGAACAACGATTACCTGTCTTATTGCGTCAATTCAAAACTCAAAATGATAATAATTTTGGGGCGGTGATCGATACCCACCCCTCCCTTGTTTCACACCCAACCCTTCTACTATATTAGGAAATTCTTCCGAAAAAATTAGGCAGCACATTGATCATCCGGAAACCCTAACATCAACCCAATACAAGCACAACGCTTCCATTCCCCACTCATTCTTTCCATACCGCCATTCTCCACCTATACACCTCGCGTGTCTCACTCTTTACCCTCAAAAAATGTATTCCACCATTTTGCCTATAACAGAGCTAGTCTACGGCTCACTAAAAGCGGCCGTCTGGCTCGACTGGCTCAGTTCGCAGGATGTTATCTAAGTTTGAGCATGTTGAGCAAAATGTTGAACAAACTGCGGTTGCTGCGATTGTTTCTGCTGTGCAAGGCTGCAGCTTATGCCGCGGCACTGATCATAATGCACGGACATGCTCTGCATCAACCAATGCTAATTAGAAGAAAACTATGCCAATCAGAAGGCGCAAAGAACGAAAAGAGGAAGGATAAGAAAACGAATAATCTTAGACTACGACATCGCTATTGACAAGTTGATTTTGCGGGTAGTTGTTCCTCGCGTCTCTGTTCTGGAAATTACTTCGTGTGATGGGTGGATGTTAGGGGTTGGGGGTGATCAATGTGCTACCTGTTGCAAGTATTGCCTAATATAGTAAAGAGAGGTGGGTGTGGAACAAGGGAGGGGTGGGTATCGATCAACGCCCTAATTTTGTACTTCTTTATTAGAAACTTTTAAATATTGGTAGCTGTTAATTCTTCCCACCTTTGGTTATATTCACACACCCCACCCCCCCACCCCGCCCCTTAAATAGCCCTAAATTCAAAAATATTAGATTCACCTCACCCTAAATTCGTGCTAGACCCCCCCCCCCCCGAAAGAATAAACCTAAAGTCTCAAAATTAAATTTACCTTCCCTAAAATCATCTCACCTCTAATTTCACGCGCGCGATTCACCCCATCGTCATAATTGCACCCCACCTCCATAATTTCATGCCCAACGTTTCATTCAACCCCTTGAGCTCAGGTCAGACACAATTTCGCGCAAGTAAGTTAGAATAAAAATAATTGTATTCTTTTAAACTACAGATAAGAAGGACTTGGCATGGAGCTACTAGAGACAACACGATTTGGGCAAGTTCGATCATTCTAACCGACATTTTGACATATGCTGCAGCGCACCCTACGTGTAGGCTGAGCAAGTCCAAATGCGGAAGGATCACTTCGATTAGATGAGTCATTTCCAAAACGCACTTGCGATCCGGCAGGGCGGCCTCTTTTTGCTGAACAACAGGATTGTTGATTGGTGTTAGATTAAGCGTTGCAAGATGAAATGGGCTTAAGTTGCCTTAATGTTACACAGTCCCCATTAGTAACAGTTGGTGTGCTATAAGAGGGTGGTCAATTTTTTAAATAAAGTAATTAGACCATCCACTCGGGTATGATTTACATTTGTGACCAACCCTTGTGTATGTGATGCACATAGGTGCATTCACATTAAGGTGGATGACGCCTAGTGTCATCAGTGATGATGGCTAGCGTCATCCGTTATGCGAGGTACCTAGAAAGATTTGGTAGCAATACATATAAGTGTTATCTACAGAGATGAATTTTTTGATTGGTAAAAATAAGTATTTATATCTATTACGATTAAATATAAATCAGTCTGGAAGCTACTTCCTTCTTAGTAAAAGCGCACGAGAAGCCGGATTACCGCTCCCGTGACGACACTTTAGTAGAGTACTTAGTGCGTTGGAGGTCGCTAAAGCGCCCACCACAACTATCTCACTACACGCAAGAGAAGCTGGTTAAACCGATTCCTCGCTGTGTTAGGGTTTATGTCTAAGTAGAGCGTCGCCGCATTACGATGCGCCCGCCTACACTTGGTATCACTTGAAATCCTTCCCACGACCCGCATCTCTGCGTGTGTACGTGAGGATGAGCCTCAATATTGATTGGGCTCATTCTGCCAACTCTTCGAACATCATCGGGAGGTGGCAGAGCTTATGGTACAGGGACTTGATGAACAAGCCCTGGCCAGTCACCTGAGTAGTCCTCCTGAGCAACATGTTGCTCAGTTGGAGCAGATTGAGGCATTCGTATTCGGACAGCGGAAAGCCGCGTCCGAGGCACAGAGCCACGCTGCGGCGGAGTCCGTCACTCAGACTCAGGATGAGCTGAGGCATGAGCAGACCTGGAGCGAGGCTCTCAACAGAACTGTTGAGATGTTCTCTGCCCGGACGCATCAGCCGAGGCCCATTCGGATGGACCCGCTTAAGTTCCATGGAACTGCAGCGCACAGGATTGTCCACTGGCTTTTAGCCGTGGAGCAATGCAATATCGCGCAGCTCATCAAGGACGACAGCCGGATGGAGTCTTACGCCATGTCGCACCTTCGTGGTAAGGCCTCAGAGTAGGCTTACTCGGCTCTTATAGCAGACAAAAATGCGATCCATAAATGGGCGATCTTCAAGGTGAAGATTCGCGCAATGTACCAGTCGCCGAACATTGAGATGTTTCTTTCAGGCGCGCTTTTTTTGGAGCGCGATAGGCGAAGCGATCTCTGCAAGAGTATGTGCAAGAAATGTGCTCGCTGTTGGCGTCCATTACCGTAGCTTCGAATTCAGAGCACATTTAGGTGCCCACATTTATGAACGGACTACGGCGTGAACTATTGCGACAGGCCCTTTTCAGAAAGGTGCTGTCGACGATGGAGGA
Source organism: Bremia lactucae (assembly GCF_004359215.1). Taxonomy (NCBI): domain Eukaryota; phylum Oomycota; class Peronosporomycetes; order Peronosporales; family Peronosporaceae; genus Bremia; species Bremia lactucae. Next base: position 105,522 of record NW_027152195.1, on the reverse strand, counting down.
GGCAATCCAAATTGCATTGGTTGAGGAGCATCCCTACAACAGTGCCTCGGCGACAGCTTGGTATAAGCCGTCGGCGAAGAGGTCAGATGCCACTCCCATGGAGTTGGGCAAAGCAGACGTTGTCTGCTACATATGCGGCAAGCGCGGCCATGGGATGGCTCGCTGCTATGCCAGGATCCCTGCTGCGGCAAATATGCCCAGCAAGAGGACTCTCTTCCCAAAAGGCGATGGCAAGAACCAGCGTGCGAGACGCATGAGTTCTGCATCGACCACTGAGGGGTCAAGAAACGCAGGAGCGCAGTAGGGGTGGGATGCCCTACTGACGCGGACTCTGAAGCTACCCATAAGTTTAGAGTTGTGGAATAAATGGGAAGCATAGTCCCTGAGGTCCCGAAATTTTGGACCTCAACCCTGCTGGTCTATAGCGCTCAATTACGAGGCTATGACCAGGTGATGACCCTCCTAGTGAATTCGGGTGCATCACAAAATTTTGTGAAACTCGCGGCTCTAAGAAAGAGACCGGCGATGTTTGAGTCGCTTTGCCAGGATGGCAAGCGAGAAGAGGCGACCGTTCGTTTAGCGAACGGCGCGCTCGTTAAGTCTGAGGGAGTTCAGGTAGAACTCGCCTTCAGCTTTAGTGACTTCTCTTGTAAAGAGAAGTTCACAGTGCTAGG
>NW_027152195.1:80340-104748 GCF_004359215.1 Bremia lactucae | reverse complement strand
GATGTCATCCTAGGTTTACATTGGCTCGGAAAATATGAGCCAAGGATCAGCTGCCTGCCATCTGATGAACGTCTTGGAGCGTCCACAAGCGAGTGAATGTACTACGAGTGGGTGCGATGGCCTCACTTGTGGTACGGTCGTAAGTACGATTGCACAAAATCACAGTGTGATTACTAATCACCCTATGGGTCAGCTGCCGGCGGCTGTGTGAATGCACAGGCAGCGCCGAAGGTCCACCACTCGAATAAGTCGAGTGGATTGAGACATGAATGTACGCCTTGCGGGCAACATTCAAGGAAGATACCGGTTGTCCAAAAAAGATGGACAACCGATGATCCTAGGTCGAGTAGAGAGTCGACCGTAGAGGACCCGACTGTGATAGCGCAATCAGTTGGAAGACGTTGAGGGAATAAGTCCCATGTACTTGAGGAGAAATCTCCTCAAATAGTTAATGTTGAAGTGTCTAGACTTCAGCATCCCGAGGCATTGATCCTCTCGGCAGCCTGTGGATAAATTCCAGGAAGAAACCGAGACATTGAATGCCTTGATTAATGACGGATCAAGAGTAGGCGCTTATACTCTTGATCTGTATGCGCCTCCGAATTTAACTTCGGAGATACTTCAATTACCAACCCTAGAGCCTGAACGGTTCCTGATAGATTTGCATAGTGGTAGAATCAAGTAGATCTGCATACTCGTCACAGAGGACGAATACGTAACCGATTCGGTCAGCGGTAATTTCCGCACAGAACAAACAGATTCTCAACAGCACATCGATGTGAAGACTTGGATTGAGAGATATACTACTCAATCCCGGAAGTCACTTAAGACAAATCCTTAATACAAGTATTTGATTGTGATCAGGGATGTGTTCCCTGAAACAGTTCCATGGGAGCTGCCTAAAGATAAAGGCACTCGACATGAGATCGAGCTCAAACCGGGCTCGTACTGTGTCATGAAGCAGTGGCCACTGCCTCGTGAACAGGTACTTGCGATTGATAAATTCTTTATCGATCGATTAAAAGCGGGCCATGTAAGGGAGTCAACCTCTCCACATAGCACTCCGACCTTCTGTGTGCGAAAGGCCACAGGAGGGTGGTGGATAGTGCACGCATTCAATAAACTGAATGCTGCAACGGTACCGGCTCAATCCCTAGAAAATACCTAATCATAGATGGTATGTCTAAGATACCATCGATGACTACATATGCGTGAACGGGACATCTCGTACACAGAAGTGAGCACTCCCAGTGGGATGCTCTGGGAATGGCTAGGAATGTCACAGGGGCTTAGAAACGCCCCTACAACATTCAACAGATGCGTAACGAATCTGTTGAGACCGGGAATATATTTTGACGATGTATTAGTCCATAGCCGGGCCATGGACGGATAAACGGACGTGGAAGTTCATAACACTCACGTTCGTCAGGTTCTTACACTTATGCGAAAGCATAAGTTGTACGCAAATCTCAAAAAGTGTGTATTCGCTGCAAGCGAAATACCACTTCTCGGAAAGCACGGCGTGCGCCCTGATCCCAAAAGACCAAGGCAATTACCGACTGACCAGTTCCAGTCGATATCAAGGGACTTAGAAAGTTTCTTGGGGTAGCGGCGTACTTGCACAAGTACTCACGCGATTATGCCGAGATGACAATTTATCTCTCGTGTGCCTTGAAAAAGACAAGATATGGTTATAGAACGCTAGTTCTCAGCGTTCCTTTGTGATGTGATTTATAACAGACGACGCGCCTCGCGCCGTCTGTATCGTATTGTATTAATGCACAGCCGATTGCGAAATCGCTGGCGTCATAGACCACATAGAATGGTCTGTCTTGATCTGCAATCGCCAAGATGGGCGTAACGTAGGATGCGAACGCATCCTGCTGCAACCAGCTGAACGCAGTTACCCAGTGCATGGCAAGGAACTCCTTGCCATGAATATGCACTGGCTAAGTTTAGGATCTATATTCGAAAAGATAGACCGTTCATCGTATATACGGACCATGCGTCCTTACGCCTCGCCGAGTATAAATTCTTCGTGGAATTTAAACCAGGACGACTTGATGTCGTCGCTGATGCGTTATGACGCCGACTGATTTCGAGCCGGCTGCGCATTTTACCAGTGAAAATAATCCCACTGTTGCAGCACTCATTTCAAGTGTTCCGTTCATCGACCTTATTTGATGACATAAAGAAAGCCTACCCAGAAGATAAGGAAGGACCTTCTGCGTTTAATGGATCATCTGATGAATCCATTCGATAAATCTTTTAAAGATATACCTGCTTTATATCGATCGTCATCCGATCGATACACAATACGCAACGGCTTATTGCATTACACAGCCGTTGCCGGCGACATCCACGTGTCATCGTCTCAACTCACAATGATTTGCGCTTGCGCATCATGTATGAGTGTCACGATGCACCAACAAGTGGACATCGTGGACGCGAGAAAACTTATCTCACAGTAAGTCGAAACTTTTACTGGCCCCGCCAGTAAAAGCTTGTGCGCAAGTACATTCGTGCTTGCAAGGTATGTCAACGAGTAACACCTAGCCCTCCATCCCGTGCACTTCTCCAACATCTACTACTTCCGACAGAATGTTGGCAGTCCGTTTCTATGGACTTCGTCTTCGGATTTCCCGAAGACGATCACAAAAAATGGAATCTTTGTTTTCGTAGATAAATTTAGCAAGATGGTACATCTTGTTGCAGTACCAGAGTCGATCACGGGTCCGGGCTGTGCCCGTGTCTTTATCGACACGGTATTCAAACTCCACAGTTTACCCATGAACTGGTCTCGGATACAGTTCCACAGTTTACGGCGGAGTTTTGGCAATCCGTGATCCGATCTCTCGGAACACGGCTGACTATGCCAACTTTTGATCGTACAGAGACAACTGGTCACACGGAACGCGTCAATCGCGTCCACGAAGAGATACCTCAAGGTTACGTCCAATCGTATCCGAATTGAGCGAGTTTTAGCGATGGTCAAATTTGCCATCAATAATTCGGTGCATGCGTCTACAACGCATGAACCCACCCAATTAGAGGGATCCTCCAGTTTCAGGGGGGTGGACTCGCACGAGCAAAACCAACTCTGGATCATGCTCATTACGCGTCGAAGTTACCAACGACGCGAATGATGTCGATGTCGAAGCAATCGACATCGAAGAAGGGAGAGATCTCATGGCAGTGCGCACAAAGCGCACTGGAAAAGACAAAACAAATGCGTCAGCAGAGGAATTTCTGCTGGCTCGAGAATCAATAATCCGTTTCATACAGGATTCCATTGCTAATGCAGTGGACCGTCAGAAACGGAACGCAGACAAACATGGAAGAGTAAATGTTCCTTCATTTAAAATTAACGACCTAGTACTACTCTCTACAGTAAACTTACCTAAGCGTGTAGTCACTAGTGTGGGTAGCAGTAAACTACGGCCATTCCGTGTAATGTATCGCAGAGGCAATGCATACACAATAGATTGCCACGTAGAAAGCGAACGCATCCTACGTTTTACGTTGGTCAGCTCCACCCGTACCACCAGTACGCGGTTTCTTCCGAGGACGGAGGTGACCACCGCTGCCAAGAATCCCTCAAAAATTCTTGTGGTCACGAATCAGATTCTCATGCTGAATCTGGAGATTCTCATGGTGAGTCCGAAGATCCTCGAAACCGCGATGAGTTGACAGCAGCTCATCACGAAGAGCGTGATATTTCCGTTCGTACTCCAACATGGAGTACGCACTCTTAGAACGGTCTTCCAACCGTTCGATATAGTGAGCCTGCACCGTCTGCTCTAACGAGCGACGCTAACCGCGCTCGTGATCAAGTCACCCATCCAATACATGGAGAAAGTGATCAAGTTTGTCGATCTTCGACTTAGATCCGACATACGGGTCGGATCTAATTCTCCCTCCTCCGCCATAACCATTGTTGGATTCCCACGGTGGAGGATGACATCAAATTTTTCATCCAAATCCAGTACGATGAAATCATCATCGTACTGTAAATCTTTTAATGTGTAGTGAAATTTCACTACGCGTTTCATTGCTGTTATCGATGCGCCTGTCGCTAGACGCACCGTCATCCTCGTTGGAGGGATGTCGCGCTCACCATATTTGAGCCTACGACACAGTTTCAAGCGAAACAGGTGGGTCTTTACCGGACCATCCGTAAGACCTTGCATGAAGACCGTAATCAACGTGTGTTCATGAACTGGGTTGTTTGTAATACAACTCGCTAAGAGTCGTATGTGCTGGGCATAAGCGTGAGCATCACGCTTGCCTTGCTTGAAATTCAGAAGCTCTGATCGAGCTCTGAACTCATCCCTAGGCGGTTCAAACGTCTAATTGAGCCGAGCTTTAAAAGCCTTTAGCAACCCAAAGACTTATTGGTCGCGCAACTTAAGGCCTAATGCGCAAGTCTTGGCACGACCTGCCAAATTTGATTGAACACAATGCGACTTGCATTTGCTCGTCGACGATGTGACGAGCCCTTATGGCATCGTCCAACTCGACAAACCATCCCAAGAGGGAGTCTTCTTCGACTCTTCTATACTTAGAGATGTCAATATTTAAGGTTTCGGGACGACGCGTGTGCGTCATCCCAGGTACAGGGGTCTGTACCTGTTGCAACCTCAACAGTTCTTCCTGCTAAGAGCCTTGCTGATCAAGCGAGGCTACCTTCTCCTTCGCCTCGTCAAGTGCATGTTGCATGAAGTTGGCGATAGCTGAATAGAGGGCATTTTCTGTCCAAATATAGACATCATGTCCAAGATGGCATCATTCCCTACGATCGAACTCATTCGTTCGACCGCACTCCTTTCTATATCACTTAGAAAGGAGTAGCTATCACGCGAAACGTGATGCGTATTTCCATTATCATTTAACATGTCCATATTAGATGCTAAAACTGTGGTCCTTGGACGGACTACGAAGTGCTACCAGGTGTAACAGGGCACTGCCGACTTGTACTGCTTCAGTACAAGTCCACTTCGCACTGCCTCAGTGCGAGTGGTGCCTCACGTCACCACTAGTTCACGTACACTAATACAAAGAGCTTCTTTGAAAAGTGAGGCCTTAGAGCAGAACCGGCTGACGAACACCTCTATCCGGACTTGAAGGTTCTCCCTCGACATCATTCTCTCTTAGTCCGAGTGCTTAGAACCCGATTGGACATGTCCACCGCGGAACATCAGCAGACCGATGCGAAAATGGTTGGTTGGTGTCGAAAGGATGCTTGAAGCGAGTTGGAAAAGAATTTTCGTAAACTGTATTTAATATAATTAAGTTCTTCTGTTTCTATTTATTTATACGAACTTAATATATGCTAATTCAAAACATGTAATAAAATTTTATCTGTCTCTCTCTTTGTGCGCGTCCAGCGCCGACTGGACCGCGGAGCAAGTAGATATAATGGCCTATATCTACCAATGGATAAGCATTTCAAATATTACCATGTAAAGTAATATTCTCCAAATATTCTCTACCTTTTAGATAATATATTCGGTACTTCAAATTCTCATCATGAGGAGCAACGACGCGCGGAGGAATCAACAACCTTTAAGTGTTAGTTTTATGTAACGATACCCCCGGACAGATATGTGCTGCTGAGTTAATCTTGATGTGGCATTTCTTTTATAACCACATCCCTTCAAAAAAGCGAAATACTTATTTCTTTTGAAGAGTATTACACCTGTCTAAAATTATAACCTTTATAATTTATCAGGAAGAGGCGTCCCACCATTATTAATTTAGACAAATTATAAGCCAAAAAAACTTTCACATATTCGGACTGACAATTATACAAGCATTACAAAATTATTTTCACAGGCAGTGGGAATTAACGCAATTAACTTTTTCTCAAGACTGCCGTAGAGGTCCGCATGGTATAACCTTGCTCGCGGGCAGACGCGTCAACGACCAAATTTTCCTTCTTAAGGTTCGTAGGTACAGCGCATATGGATTTATGAGTGAGTGACAAGTCATATTCAAACCCACTGATGGAAGCTTGTCATTCTTGTAGAGATATTATAGCAGAGCAGACAACTTGTAGTCAGGAAGTAAATTGGAAAGTATATTAGTCTTTAGAAAACTTACACATGCAATCAGCTACTCCTTTGTAGAAGCACTACAAAGGTCTCATATGAGTCATTTCTTTCTTCATCTAACAGATTGCTGTAGTTTCATTTTCTGTGTCCGTTGCAAAACGATTACAATCAATCGTCATTATGACGTTTGAGCGTACACAGAATGTCCAACATCAACACTCCTCCTCGACTAGAAGTCTCCATCGTTTGTCTTTGCCACGAGAAATTGGAACTTGTTGGTCGAAATTGCCTTAGTTAGAAAATCGGCGAGCTGTGACTTGGTTTCAATAAACTTCGGCTAAATGACCTTGGCCTTGACTTGGTCGCGAACGAAGTGCTCGCGAATATCAATATGTTTCGCTCGACTTTGATAGCCTTCGTCCTTCGCAATAGCAATCGCTGGTTGTCTTCATACACAACCACTGGACCGTCAATCTTGACCTTCATCTCCAACAATAATTTTTTTGACCACAAAATTTCTTGAATGCACAACGAAATTGCGACATATTCAGCTTTGGCAGTACTTAGTCATACACTGTTCTAAAGCTTCGACTTGAATATGACTGGAGAGTCATTGACCATCACCATGACTCCAGATGTCGAACGTCGACTATCTTTGTCACTTCCCCAATCTGCATCACTAAATGCACTCAGCTACAGGTCACCAGGTTGCTTCGATAACAAATTCCGTTTGTTGCAGTCGACTTTAGGTAGCGCAGCACACGAATGGCTGCATTCCAGTGTTCTTCACTCGGTTTTTTCAAATGTCGACTCAGTCGACCTACTGCAGATGCAATATCATGTCTTCTACCTTCGCCACATGTAGGAGTGATCCTACCAGAGATCGATACGGCCGATTCTCCATTTTTGAGTCCTTTTCCTCGCACTTAAGCATGACTTGACCTTCCACACTTGGGTTGTAAACAACTTTCGCCCCGACTTGGTTGAACTTTACGACCATCCTGTCAATGCACGCATTTTTGGCTGATCTTGAGCTACCTTGTATGCTGTGCATAGTCCACCTCAATGCCGAGGATAAATCTCACATTGCCTAGCGTCTTTAACTTGAAATGACTTGCAAGTTCATCTGCAACTTTGTCAATTAAATTAGCAGAAGTACCTCCAATCAGCATATCATCGACATACAGCGTCACGTAAATCCACGAAAGGTTTCCATCGTGATGGACAAAGACGCACGGGTCCGAAACACATGGCACGAAACCCATGTTGCAAAACACCTTCGAAATTGTCTTCAACCATGTTGCAGCAGCCTGTTTTAATCCATACAAACTTCTGTTGAGCTTCAAAACTTGACCTGGATCCATGTCGACCCTCTGAGGCGTAAAAATGTACACATCTTCGTTCAATACGCCATTTATGAACGCAAAATCACCATCATAATGGTGAATTGTCATTGCATGATGACAACACACAGCCAGGAAGACGCGAATAGAATTCGTGTTCGCAACCGGCAAATATGTTTCGTGGTAGTCAACTCCATAGGTTTGACGATAACCCAACGCCACAAGTCGAGCTTTGTACCGCTCAATATCACCATATTCGTTACTTTTGATTGAAAAACCCACTTGGTTCCAATCACCTTTTTGTTTGGAGAATTCTCCACTGCAGTCCATGTTTTTTGTTATCCAGTGCCTTAAGTTCGACCTTGATCGCATCACTCCCCATCTTGGATTGAGGAGACGCCACTGCATCGTGGTATGTAGATGGAGTTTCGAATTCTGCATTTGCTTGCTCATACTTAATTCGATATCTTTTTGAGGCCCGAGCCTCTGGCTCCTCACTGCGCGATGTATTATGTATAGTTGACGTCCTGACTGGAACCAAAGCTTGATCTCATAGCTCGATCATGGTAACGCGAGCGGGGCATTTTGACCACCAAATTGAGATGATTGCACCATAGAGAAATCAGTGTGATAATCCAAGTCCCCCCTGGGCACAATGTCTCGAGTCGTAATCATATCCAAATCAGTTGGCTCCATGTAAACATCATCGATATCGAAAGCAGGATCAGACACATGCTCAAAACCCTGGCGTGGAGTTATAGACTCAAATTCACTTGGAGGTGGAATGATTTGATCATTGCCAGTCTGGTCCACAACCATTGGCTCTACGTCATATTGAGTAGTAATAATTGGTAATCGAATAACATCTGTATCGTCATCATTGTCATGATCCACACGTAGAGAAACCTGTATATCTCCAACCACTTGCACATACTTGGACCTTGGCAACTCTTGTAAAGTCACTGGTCGCGTGATCTCCAGTCGATCAGACTCGAAGTTCCAGACACGATATCTCTTCAAATCGTCTGAGTAACCCAAAACATGCATCGACATGCCTTCTTGTCCAACTTTAGACGTTTTATTTTGCAATGTGTGCGTAACCTTTTTGCACCTAACACTCGTATGTGCGACAAATCTGGATTGGTTCCAAAACTTTAAATGGGGTCTTGGTTGGTTGAGAGGCGCACGTAACTCGACTAGTCACGTATACTGCAGTATTCATCGCTTCAGCCCACCATTTCTTCTCCACTTGCATGTAATTTAGCATCGATCTTGCTCGTTGTGTCAGTGTTCGATTTAGTCTTTCAGCCATTCCATTTTGCTGTGGCGACTTCGTACTTCTTCAAATCGCTTGTTACTGTACTCGCCACCATTGTCGGTGCGAATACACTTATCTTGGTACTTACCGGGTTTTCCATCATCGACTTGTACTCGGTGAGCTTATCCACCGCATTTGACTTGTGTGCAATATAGCATGCGACCTCATAGAGTGAATAATCATCTAAAAATGTCATTTCGAATCTTGCTCCATCTTGCGACTTGGTCTCCTTTGGTTCCATAACGTCGCTGTGAAAAACTTGGAGCAGTGAATTTGTCTAACTTCACCGTACTTAGACTTCGGAAACGGCTTGACTGAAGACTTGCCTGTCACACACCCTTCGCTGATTTCGTCTTGGTAATCATCAACACTAGACGGATCTTGCATCTTAAATTCCCCAACACACTTGTCAAGGTTTTTCATTGCCTTAAATGGCAAGTGTCCTCGTCTTGCGTGCCATACACTTGGACTCGTACGTTTCGCTCCATCGCCAACCTCTTCACTCGCATTTGCAGATTCCACTGTATCACACTCCAACACAAACAATTTACCCTTTTGGTTCACTTGAGTCACCGCTTCTTGACCATTTCTGATTTCACACATTTTGTTTTGAAAAATGACATGTATACCTTTTGCAGACAATGCAGGAACTGATAGGAGACGACGATTCAGCTTTGGAACGTACAACACGTCTTCAATACGTATTGATTTCTTGTTCTTCAACATGACACGAATTGTCCCAACTCCAGCAGCCAAAACTGTTTCTTCATTCGCAATCGAGATTTCAACAGACCTGTTAAGCGATCTGATTCCCACAAACATATCTTGGTATGGGCACATATCACAACTCGCACCACTGTCGAGTAGCCAACCTTCAGAGCTATGTTCACCCACAGTGAACGCTTGCTCAGAGCTTTTGTTCTTGTCTGAATTCTCCAGCATTCTTGTTTCTTGTGTCCATTTCTGCCGCATATAAAAACGTCCCAGTAATCTTGTTTCTTGTTTCCTTCGACCGAAAACGCTTGCTCTTGAAGTTTCTTGTAGCCTTCAACGCAATTTTGCTCTTCTCCTTTCGAGCAATGCCTTCGTATTCACGACATAGCATCTCCTTGGCTTAAAACTAATCAATGTCCCTCGTGTTCTCGATAATCCGGACGATCTGATCGTATTCATCAGTCAAGTTTCCAAGCAGAATCACGAGCCGCTCAGCTTGCGCGACCTCGTCACCGACGGCTTGCATTGACATACGCAGCTCATCAAACTTGAGAAAGTGATCCATTACACTTTCTCTCTTAAGCTCGTGCAATTGTCGACGCATCTGCACCATGAATGCTTCTGCGAAGAAAGAAGCTCTTCAAAATTTCCCATGCTTCTGCAGGTGTCTCTGCATTTCGAACCATGGACTGAAGACTTAAGTTCATCATCGTACACAAGTTTGCGAAGGCCTTCATATCGTTGACTTTCCATAAAGACGCGCTAGCGTCAACTTCACACGGTGCCGCCGTCGCGTCGACGTGCTCCAATAGCCCCTTCTTGGCGAGCTTCATTCGCGCGTTAAACTCCCATACGAAGTAGTTGTCTTCGTTGAGAGCATCGTTCGCTCCCAGTATCGTTACATGAAATTAACACTTAAAGATTGTTAATTAATATATTATCTAAAAGGTAAAGAATATTTGGAGAATATTACTGTACATGGTAATTTCTAAAGGCTTATCCATTGGTAGATATAGGCCATTATATCTACTTTCTCCGCGGTCCAGTCAGCGCTAGACGCGCGCAAAGAGAAAGACAGATAGCACTTTTAGTACATGTTATGTATTAGTTTTTAATTAAGTTAGTATTAAGTAGATAGACAAGAAGAACTTAATTATATTAATACAGTTTATATTTAACCCTCTTTAAAACAAGTGTTTTAAAGAGAAGACTTCCTCTGCACGTACTAGTGTACGTGAGTGACGTGAGGCACCACTCGCACTGAGGTAGTGCGAAGTGGACTTGTACTGAAGCTGTACAAGTCGGCAGTGCCCTGTTACACCTGGTAGCACTTCGTAGTCCGTCCAAGGACCACAGTTCCAGCATTTAACATGGACATGTTAAATGATAATGGAAATACGCATCACGTTTCGCGTGATAGCTACTCCTTTCTAAGTGACATAGAAAGGAGTGCGGCCGAATGAATGAGTTCGTTCGTAGGGAATGATGCCATCTTGGCCATGATGTCTATATTTGGACAGAAATGCTCTTTATTCAGCTATCGCCAACTTCGTACAACATGTACTTGACGAGGCGAAGGAGAAGGTAGCCTCGCTTGATCAGCAAGGCTTTTAGCAGGAAGAACTGTTGAGGTTGCAGCAGGTAGAGACCTCTGTACCTGGGATGACGCACACGCGTCGTCTCGAAACCTTAAAGATAGACATCTCTAAGTATAGGGGAGTCGAAGAAGACTCCTCTTAAGATGGTTCGTTGAGTTGGACGATGCCATTACGGCTCGTCACATCGTCGAAAGCAAATGCAAGTCGCATTATTGAGTCAAATTTGGCAGGTCGTGCCAAAACTTGGGCATTAAGCCTTAAGTTGCGCGGCCCATATGTCTTTGGGTTGCTAGAGGCTGTTAAAGACCGGCTCAAACAGACGTTTGAACCGCCTAGGGCTTAGTTCACGCTTTTGTAACTCAAGCAAGGCAAGCGTGATGTTCACGCTTATGCCTAGCACATACGACTCTTAGCGAGTTGTATCACGAACAATCCAGTTCATAAACACAAACCGTTGCCCTTTTTGGCATTCGGTCCATAATTACGTTCAGTACCTCTCGGTTCTGGGCGTGGGCACTGCACTCATGAGCGTGGTGTCCTAACTTTTGACAGCGATTGCAGAAATGCAATCGCTTATTGTTCGAAAAGCGAGGTTTTTCGCTTTCAATATAGGAGAGGTCCAGAGGTTCTGGACCTCCAAGCTCGTGTCGTCGTGGAGGACGATACGATGACGAACTAGCTTGAGCCTGTCTCAAGCTAAAGTCTTCCTGTTCCGCAGCGATTATTGTTTTTTTTTCAAGCGTATCTAGTTCCAAGCGGAACAAGTGGGTCTTCACGGGACCATCCGTAAGACCTTGCATGAACACCGTAATCAACGTGCGCGCGGGTCCGACGCTGTTGCAAAATTGCAACAGCGAGGCGGACCACCAAAATATGCTTGGGGTCCGTAGGGGCGCAACGTCCTCCTAGTCCAGCAACCTCAAGAGAATTTGCAAATCTCTTGAAGAAAGTTGCTCCAGACACACAATTAGTATGTGTCTCCGCACTAGGTGATGAGGAATACCTCATCACCTTGAAATAAAGTGACAAATGATTTGTCACTTAGAGCCCTAGTGGACTGTGAAGCGTTAAAGAACTTTATTCGTCGCCAGTCTCTATAGGGTCGTATGCTCAAATATGTTGAGCGCGACATCCCTCCAACGAGGATGACGGTGCGTCCAGCGACAGGCGCATCGATAACAGTAATAAAACGCGTAGTGACATTTAACTACACGTTAAAAGATTTAAAGTACGATGATGAATTCATCGTACTGGATTTGGATGACAAATTTGATGTCTTCCTAGGTCTACCTTGGCTCAGAAAATAAGAACCAAGGATTAGCTGGCAGCATCAATCCGTAAAGATTGCCTGCCACTTGATCATCAGAAGGCCATCTGATGAACTTCTTTAGCGTCCACAAGCGTGTGAATGTACTACAAGTGAGTGCGATGGCCTCACTTGTGGCACTGTCGTTATGACGACTGCACAAGATCACAGTTTGATTACCAATCACACTGTGAAGTCAGCTGCCGGCGGCTGTGCGAATGCACAGGCAGCGCCGAAGGTCCACCACTCGAATAAGTCGAGTGGATTGAGACATGAATGTTCACCTGGCGGGCGACATTCAAGGAAGATACCAATTGTCCAAAAGGGACAGCACGATGATCCTAGGTCGAGTAGAGAGTCGACCGTAGAGGACCCGACTGTGATAGCGCAACCACAGTCAAAAGACGTTGAAGGAACATGTCCCCACGTACTTAAGGAGAAAACTCCTCAATTAGTAAATGCTGAAGTGACTAGACTTCAGCATCCCGAGAAATGAATTCCTCGGCAGCCTGTGGATATATTCCAGGAAGAAACCGAGATATTGAATGTCTTGGTTAATGACGGATCAAGAGAAGGCGCTTATACTCTTGATCTGTATGCGCCTCCGAAATTAACTTCGGAGAGAACTCAATTACCAACCCTAGAAACCAAGCGGTTCTTGAAATCTGCATAGTGGTAGAATCAAGCAGATCGACGTACTCGTCACAGAGTTCGAATTCGTAACCGATATACGGTCAGCGGTAATTTTTGCAGAGGCCGAACGGGTTCTCAGCAGATCATCGATGGACGAAAGTGTCCTCGATGTGAAGAATCGGATTGAGAGATATACTACTCAATCCTGGGAGTCACTTAAGACAAATCCTTTATATAAGGATTTGATCGAATTCAGGATGTATTCCCTGAAACAGTTCCATGCGAGTTGCCTAAGGATAAAGGCACTCGACATGAGATCGGGCTCAAACTGGGCTCGAAGTACTGTGTCATGAACCAGTGGCCACTGCCTTGTGAGCAAGTACTTGCGAGCGACAAAGTCTTTATCGATCGATTAAAAGCGGGCCATGTGAGGGAGTCAACCGCTTCACATAGCTATCCGACCTACTGTGTGCGAATAGCCACAGGAAGGTGGCGGATAGTGCACGCATTCAATAAACTGAATGCTGGAACGGTACCGGCTCGAACGCCGATACCTAGAAAGGACGTAATTATAAATGGTATGTCTAAGAGTACTAACTTTTCGTATATGGATCTGATGAATGGATTTTATCAGATCCTTAAGCGTGAACGGGACATCCCGTACACAGCAGTGAGCACTCGTAGCGGGATTCTCTTGAAATGGCTACTTATGCCACAGGGCTTAGTAACGCCCCTGCAACATTCAATAGATGCGTAACGAATCTGTTGAGACCGGTGCGAGAATTCGCACCGAGTTACTTTGACGATGTATTTGTCCACAGCCGAGCCATGGATGGAAAGACGGACGTGGAAGTTCATAAAATTCACGTTCGTCAGGTTCTTACACTTATGCGAAAGCATAAGTTGTACGCAAATCTCAAAAATTGTATATGCGCTGCAAGCGAAATACCACTTCTTGGGTGCATCGTTGGTAAACGTGGCGTGCGCCCTGATCCCGTAAAGATCAAGGCAATTACCGACTGGCCAGTTCCAGTCGATGTCAAGGGACTCAGAATGTTCCTTGGATTAGCGGCGTACTTGCACAAGTACTCCCGCAATTATGCCAAGTTGACAATTCATCTGTTTCGTCTCTTGAAGAAAGACGAGAAATGGTTATGGACGCTGATTGTCAGCGTTCCTTTTTTTAAAGGTATCAAGCAAAGCTTGATGCAACCGTCCATCTTGGCGATTGCAAATAAAGACAGACCATGCCATGTGGTCTGTGACGCCAGCGATTTCGCAATCGGCTGTGCGCGGAGCGCGTCGTCTGTTACCAATCGCGTCAGCTGCAACCAGCTGAACGCAGTTACCCAGTGCATGGCAAGGAACTCCTTGCCATGAATATGCACTGGCTAAGTTTAGGATCTATATTCGAAAAGATAGACCGTTCATCGTATATACGGACCATGCGTCCTTACGCCTCGCCGAGTATAAATTCTTCGTGGAATTTAAACCAGGACGACTTGATGTCGTCGCTGATGCGTTATGACGCCGACTGATTTCGAGCCGGCTGCGCATTTTACCAGTGAAAATAATCCCACTGTTGCAGCACTCATTTCAAGTGTTCCGTTCATCGACCTTATTTGATGACATAAAGAAAGCCTACCCAGAAGATAAGGAAGGACCTTCTGCGTTTAATGGATCATCTGATGAATCCATTCGATAAATCTTTTAAAGATATACCTGCTTTATATCGATCGTCATCCGATCGATACACAATACGCAACGGCTTATTGCATTACACAGCCGTTGCCGGCGACATCCACGTGTCATCGTCTCAACTCACAATGATTTGCGCTTGCGCATCATGTATGAGTGTCACGATGCACCAACAAGTGGACATCGTGGACGCGAGAAAACTTATCTCACAGTAAGTCGAAACTTTTACTGGCCCCGCCAGTAAAAGCTTGTGCGCAAGTACATTCGTGCTTGCAAGGTATGTCAACGAGTAACACCTAGCCCTCCATCCCGTGCACTTCTCCAACATCTACTACTTCCGACAGAATGTTGGCAGTCCGTTTCTATGGACTTCGTCTTCGGATTTCCCGAAGACGATCACAAAAAATGGAATCTTTGTTTTCGTAGATAAATTTAGCAAGATGGTACATCTTGTTGCAGTACCAGAGTCGATCACGGGTCCGGGCTGTGCCCGTGTCTTTATCGACACGGTATTCAAACTCCACAGTTTACCCATGAACTGGTCTCGGATACAGTTCCACAGTTTACGGCGGAGTTTTGGCAATCCGTGATCCGATCTCTCGGAACACGGCTGACTATGCCAACTTTTGATCGTACAGAGACAACTGGTCACACGGAACGCGTCAATCGCGTCCACGAAGAGATACCTCAAGGTTACGTCCAATCGTATCCGAATTGAGCGAGTTTTAGCGATGGTCAAATTTGCCATCAATAATTCGGTGCATGCGTCTACAACGCATGAACCCACCCAATTAGAGGGATCCTCCAGTTTCAGGGGGGTGGACTCGCACGAGCAAAACCAACTCTGGATCATGCTCATTACGCGTCGAAGTTACCAACGACGCGAATGATGTCGATGTCGAAGCAATCGACATCGAAGAAGGGAGAGATCTCATGGCAGTGCGCACAAAGCGCACTGGAAAAGACAAAACAAATGCGTCAGCAGAGGAATTTCTGCTGGCTCGAGAATCAATAATCCGTTTCATACAGGATTCCATTGCTAATGCAGTGGACCGTCAGAAACGGAACGCAGACAAACATGGAAGAGTAAATGTTCCTTCATTTAAAATTAACGACCTAGTACTACTCTCTACAGTAAACTTACCTAAGCGTGTAGTCACTAGTGTGGGTAGCAGTAAACTACGGCCATTCCGTGTAATGTATCGCAGAGGCAATGCATACACAATAGATTGCCACGTAGAAAGCGAACGCATCCTACGTTTTACGTTGGTCAGCTCCACCCGTACCACCAGTACGCGGTTTCTTCCGAGGACGGAGGTGACCACCGCTGCCAAGAATCCCTCAAAAATTCTTGTGGTCACGAATCAGATTCTCATGCTGAATCTGGAGATTCTCATGGTGAGTCCGAAGATCCTCGAAACCGCGATGAGTTGACAGCAGCTCATCACGAAGAGCGTGATATTTCCGTTCGTACTCCAACATGGAGTACGCACTCTTAGAACGGTCTTCCAACCGTTCGATATAGTGAGCCTGCACCGTCTGCTCTAACGAGCGACGCTAACCGCGCTCGTGATCAAGTCACCCATCCAATACATGGAGAAAGTGATCAAGTTTGTCGATCTTCGACTTAGATCCGACATACGGGTCGGATCTAATTCTCCCTCCTCCGCCATAACCATTGTTGGATTCCCACGGTGGAGGATGACATCAAATTTTTCATCCAAATCCAGTACGATGAAATCATCATCGTACTGTAAATCTTTTAATGTGTAGTGAAATTTCACTACGCGTTTCATTGCTGTTATCGATGCGCCTGTCGCTAGACGCACCGTCATCCTCGTTGGAGGGATGTCGCGCTCACCATATTTGAGCCTACGACACAGTTTCAAGCGAAACAGGTGGGTCTTTACCGGACCATCCGTAAGACCTTGCATGAAGACCGTAATCAACGTGTGTTCATGAACTGGGTTGTTTGTAATACAACTCGCTAAGAGTCGTATGTGCTGGGCATAAGCGTGAGCATCACGCTTGCCTTGCTTGAAATTCAGAAGCTCTGATCGAGCTCTGAACTCATCCCTAGGCGGTTCAAACGTCTAATTGAGCCGAGCTTTAAAAGCCTTTAGCAACCCAAAGACTTATTGGTCGCGCAACTTAAGGCCTAATGCGCAAGTCTTGGCACGACCTGCCAAATTTGATTGAACACAATGCGACTTGCATTTGCTCGTCGACGATGTGACGAGCCCTTATGGCATCGTCCAACTCGACAAACCATCCCAAGAGGGAGTCTTCTTCGACTCTTCTATACTTAGAGATGTCAATATTTAAGGTTTCGGGACGACGCGTGTGCGTCATCCCAGGTACAGGGGTCTGTACCTGTTGTGACCTTAACAGTTCTGTCTGTTGAGAGCCTTGCTGATTAAGCAAGGCTACCTTCTCCTTCGCTTCGTCAAGTTCATGTTGTATGAACTTGGCTATGACTGAATAGAGCGCATCTCTGTCCAAATTGGACAACATGGCCAAGATGGCATCGTTCCCTACGGTCGACCTCATTCGTTCGACCACACTCCTTTCTATGTCACTTAGAAAGAAGTAGCTATCACGCAAAACGTGGTGTGTATTTCCAGTATCATCTAACATGTCCATGTTAGATGATAGAACTGTGGTTCTTGGACGGACTAAAAAGTGCTGTTAGGTGTAAAGGGGCACTGCCGACTTGTACTGCTTCAGTACATGTTCACTTCGCATTGCCTCAGTGCGAGTGGTGCCTCACGTCACTTCACGTACACTAGTACGTACATAGGAAGACTCTCTTTAAAACACTTGCTTTCAAGAGGGTTAAAAGTAAAAGTAAAGTTTTGTTGGTCTCTCTCTTTGCGCGCGTCCAGCGCTGACTGGACCGCGGAGAAAGTAGATATAATGTCCTATATCTACCAATGGATAACCTTTCGAATATTACTATGTAACGTAATATTCTCCAAATATTTTCTACCTTTTCGATAATATATTAATTAGCAATCTTTAAGTCTTAATTTTATGTATATGATACACCCCGTTACATTACCCCTCCCTTTAACGACAATCACTCTGATTGTTATTGAATAGAGTGTCCACTATAAGACCGCATAATTGAAAGCGGTGTCGATTGGTCAGAACCATCATTTTTAATTCTACCGCATAGTTAACAAGTCCATGCGGTATGCGAATAGTGCGGCTCCTTCGGCTGTGGTTCCTGCAGCCGCGAGTGACGCATTATTGTCTCTTGTGGTAGACGTTCCGTCTGCCGTTGTATCGTCTTCCCCCGCAATTTTAAATGTTGCGGGTTCACGTGGTGATTCACTACGTGAATGCGACCCCTCTTTGGAGGTAGACTATGAGTGCGAGTCGGACGAAATAGCCGACTCAGGGAGAGCAGTACAGTCGCCTGATCATCGTCAGGCAGCTGACTATGAGCCTTCGAATGAGGGGGCTCAATCAGATAGACGTGCTATTAGCATTCGCTATAGCATGTTTGGTTCCGACGATGAGGATAGTTCCTCTTCGCCAGCGCCGACTCCCGTGCCGTCACCCGCACATATTTCTGTGCGTGGTGATGACGATGGCGTAAGCCATCGTAAGAAAAGTGTTTGTGATACCCCTGCTTCAGTGGGCACCACTTAGGGGAGCATAGACAAAAAATGTCTCGTCTTGTCCCTATGGAAAAGCCGTGGCTTTTGCCCGAATAGCTAATCAATAGCTTGTCTGGAGAGGCTACTCTACACAATAAATATCCCTTATTTATTGCGACAAAGCTACATGGCCTTGATCCCAGCGGTGATCCCTGTCCGTGTTATGTTGACAACACGAAGCGAGTAAAAGGGAATGTCTATTATCTTTCTTTGCCCTGGGGAAGGGCTCGCATCTCTATCGAGATACGCGATGCGATTGACGTTTTGCAATCAATTTACAAGCGCAAGGCGCGCGTGTTTCCCGATGGACCTTCTGATCCATCGGATGGGTCTCGTCATACTGACGGACGAGGCCCTCAACGGCAACAACCAGCTGGGAACAAGGCTCCCAGCTGTCATGTGAAGGTGGATAACTGCGCCAGCGAACAAGATAACTCGCTCGCTGCCCCTTCATATCACGGCGATTATGAATACGTTTCACAAGAAAACGTTGAACGTCTTGGTGCGTCCACAAGCGAGTGAATGTACTACGAGTGAGTGCGATGGCCTCACTTGTGGTACAGTCGTAAGTACGACTGCACAAAATCACAGTGTGATTACTAATCACCCTATGGGTCAGCTGCCGGCGGCTGTGCAAATGCACAGGCAGCGCCGAAGGTCCACCACTCGAATAAGTCGAGTGGATTGAGACATGAATGTACGCCTAGCGGGCGACATTCAAGGAAGATACCGGTTGTCCAAAAAAGATGGACAACACGATGATCCTAGGTCGAGTAGAGAGTCGACCGTAGAGGACCCGACTGTGATAGCGCAATCAGTTGGAAGACGTTGAGGGAATAAGTCCCACGTACTTGAGGAGAAATCTCCTCAAATAGTTAATGCCGAAGTGTCTAGACTTCAGCATCCCGAGGCATTGATCCTCTCGGCAGCCTGTGAATAAATTCCAGGAAGAAACCGAGACATTGAATGTCTTGATTAATGACGGATCAAGAGTAGGCGCTTATGCTCTTGATCTATATGCGCCTCCAAATTAAACTTCGGAGATAACTCAATTACCAACCCTCGAACCCAAGCGGTTCTTGAGAGATCTGCATAGTGGTGGAATCAAGCAGATCTGCGTACTCGTCGCAGAAGACGTATACGTAACCGATATTCGGTCAGTGGTAATTTTTGCAGAGAACCCGTTCAATCTCTGCAAAAATTACCGCTGACCGAATATAACGAAGAATTCTCAGCAGCTCATCGATGGACGAAAGTGTCCTCGAAGTGAAGACTCGGATTGAGAGATATACTAATCAATCCTGGGAGTCACTTAAGACAAATCCTTTATACAAGGATTTGATTGAATTTAGGGAACACTCATAGGCGTAGCTGCCCGTCTTTTGACGACAATTGCATTTTTGCAATCGATTGTAACTCGAAGAGCGTTTTTTTCGCTCTCCATATACAAGAGGTCTGTGAGTTCTGGATCTCCCAATTCTTGTCGTCTATTTGGACGATAATCACCAAAGTGGACGAAAGCCTGTATCAGGCTGAAGTCTTCCTGTTTTGCTACAGCGATAGCTTGATCAAACGACTCTAATTCTAGTCGGAAGAGTGGGTCCTATTAGGACCGTCTGCAAGACCTTTTATAAACACAGTTACCTGTGTTTCTATATCAATTGTATGACTAACGACACAGCTGACAAGGTATCGTGTATGCTGGGCATAAACGTGAAGATCACGATAGCTACAAATCCAGGAGCTCAGATCTTGCCCTAAATTCGGCATGTGGCGCTTAAGGGTTTGCCTGAGCCGGGTCTTAAAGACCTCGTTCGACTTAAAGACAAATGGCTCGTGAAGCTTGAGCCTAAGACCCAACATTTGGCTTGTCCGGCAAGGTTGGACATGCCAAATTTCACTTTCGTCGCATGCGGCTAGCTTCAATGGCGTCGTCTAATTCGACGAGCCGTCTTTAAAGGGATTCGCCTTGACAGCCGAAAAGTTTGAGATTTCGATCGTTAAGACGGATCGACGCGGAAGCGTCGATTCGCTAGTAGAATGTAAATTCGGCTGTCTCAACAATTATATTGTTGAGAACCCTGGTTCTCTCAACACCTCTGCATGTAAAGAGCCTTGCTGGTGAAGCAAGGTTACTTTTCTTTGGGCCCCGTCTAGTTCATGTCATATGAAATCGGCTGTAGCCACATGTTACTCTACTCTTTGTGAGGCGAACAACATGGCGCTAACGGCTGGCGTTCCTAAGGCCGAATTCCCTCGTTCGACCACTCTCTATTCAAAGTCACTCAAATGAGTAAACTTTTACGCGTTGCGTGGAAGCCTTTTGACGGGCTTGAGAGCTACTCCTTCTTCATCAACAAGTCCATGCTGGATCGAACGTGCGTAGGCCGTTGAACGAACTACGTAGTGCTACCAGGTGTAATGAGCACCTTTCGCTAGTACTGACAACAGTACTAGTCATCCTACACTGACAACAGTGAAGGTGAGGTACATCGATTACTTCACGTCTACTGACATACAGAAGAAGGTTACAAGTAGCTAAGAAGTCATAGCTACTAGAGCTCAATACTATGCCTTTAGTATTGAGATCAAGTAAAACTGTATTAATATGTTAATTCCTACGTAGCGATCTTCTATCTACTGACTTTAGTGTATTGATAAATAACTATGTAATGCGCCTCCTTGCGCACCGCTTAATCGTGTTTTGTACTGATTGGCGAGGTTGATTTGAACTAAAATTAACCAATCGACATAACTAATGTCTTGTCCGCCCCCAAAAAAAATTGCAAAATTTCGTATATTGAAACTATTAAGTCAAAATTAATAAAAGATTATAGTTTGTACTTCATTTATTTCCTTTTATAGAAATACGGTTAGTAATTCCTCTTATAGGAATAATATTAGTATAACGGGCCCTCCGTTACACTCAGGATGCGTACCAATCGTGTTTAGATCAGACAATGTTAAAAAAGGCAGGAGGCGTTCAGAAAAAAGTATCGTTTTTAATAGAGAATTTCCTCGAGGTGGCAAGTAACCGGAACCGTACTAGTATGTCAAAGCGACTCTTGATGTCGTTATGATGGGGTAGCTCGTAACATAATTTTTATTTACCTATACGGGGAATAATAAAGAAGCATGAAAATAGAAATATTACCATACATGGTAATTTTGTAGACGTAATATGAATGTTATGTTCCGTGGCTGATTTAAGCACCCCGCCAATCGCTGCTAGACAAGCGAATAGGTGCTTAGCTATACAGAGTCACTTATAACTATATTAAGTTGGAACAATTAAAAATATTAGTACGTAGGATAGGAACTTAAACATATCAATTACAGATTTTTTACTTCCCTAAACTAAGCACTTCTTAGTTTTGGCTTGCTACTAAGCGATCGCTTAGCACTTAAAATCTTCTTCTGCACGTCGTGTACGTGGTAGTACTGAAACAGTACAATTGAAAGGGTACCGGGTAGCAGCTCACGAGTCCGTCAAACGAACGGCCAAGTTCGTTCCATCCAACATGAACCTGTTGTTTATACAAGAAGGGTGACGTGTGAAGGCTTCGATGCTAAGCATGCGAGCACTTTTGATTGACCTCGAAAGCGGTCGAACGGATGAGTTTAAATATGATACCTTGTAAGTTGTATCGTGAGTCATCTAATAGATGAACAAACACTGGTAACTCTGTAGTATTTATTAAATGTCTCGCAGACGTTCCTGTCAAGGCTCACCAGTTCCGGCTCGAATAAGAGTCGCGTGATCAAGCGATCTCTGTAGCAAGACAGAAGGACTTCAGCCTGATATAGGCTTTCGTCCATTCCAGTGCTTATCGTCCAAACAGACGACAAGAAAATGGAGGTCCAGAAACTAGGACCTCTCGTATATGGAGAGCGAGAAACCTCGCTCTTCAAGTTATAAATGATTGCAAAAATGCAATCGTTATCGAAAGACAGGACACTACAGCTATGAAAGTAGTGCCCCACGCACAGTGCCAAGACACACTGAGCGTAATGATCGACTTCTTGCTAAGAATAGCGGGCGACGTGAATCCGACGCTGTTGCGAAATCACGACGGCAAGGCGGATCGTTAAAAAACGGTCAAGGTCATTAGAATGAAATTGTCCTACTGATACAGCAATGTTAAGAGAATTTGCAGGTCTGAAACGATAGTCACTCCTCACACACACTAAATGTATTTAATTACCCCAGGTGATCAGGCAACCTCATCACCTTGCAAATCAAATCGGCAAATAAATTGCCACTTGGATCCCTCGTCGATTGTGGGGCGTCGAACAATTTAATTCGACGTCAATCGCTAAAAGACCGCAGTCGACTTCGATCGGCGCGATATGACTTTGATGAGAACCAGGCGCATCTGTGACAGTAAATAAACGTGTAGTTGGTATTGAGTACACGTTCAAGGGTAAGCACTTTGACGATGATTTCTTCGTAGTGGACTTGGGTTACAAACTTGATGCCATTATCGGCTATAAATACGACCCATGCCTAAATTGTCAGCTTTGATCAGTTACGATGCCTGCCTCTTATCCATTACAAGGCCATTTGATGAACGTCTTAAAGGGCCCACAGCGTGCGGATGTCTTACGAGCGAGTGCGATGGTATCACTTCTGGTTTGGTCGGACTAATTAGGTACTACGAGCTTTTGCGATGGCACCACTTGGGGTTCGGTCTTACTAACCTCAGTGTGACCACCCATCAAACTGTATAATTAGATCCCGCCAGCTGTGTACAACAGCAGCGCCGAAGGTCCACTGCTCGAATAAGTCGCGTGGACTGGGACAAGGATCTTTTCCTAGTGTGCAGCATTCAAGGAAGTATAAACGCCTTCTGATAAGAGACATTTCCCAAAATCCTGTATCGACTGGAAATACGATCGCAGAAGATCTCGCTGTGGATACGCGACCACAGCTCGAGGAAGTTTGGAACACACTCCTTAAATACAAAATGGAACGATCCTGCTACTTGACTTTACGATTTAAGTCCCCAAGAGCCTCAAGGTGTCAAGACGGAACGAGATGTTGAACGACTGTATTAATAACGGATCAAGTTTAACCGCTTGTACACTTAATTTAATAATGCCTCCGGATTAATCGTTGGAAATAAGTTAATTGCCGACGCTAAAACCAAAATGATTCTTGCGTGATTTGCGTAGCGGCAAAATTAATCAGAGTATGCGTACTTGTTACCTATGACGAGTAGTGGCCGATATTCGGTCAGGAAAGCTATTTCTTGAAAACGAACGGGTCCTCAGCACCTCAGCGATGGACAAAAGTGTCCTCAATGAGTAGACTTGAATTGAACATCTTATGACTCAATCCTGAGATTCTTTGAAAACAAATTCTTTGTATAAGGATTTGATCGAATTCAAGAATATGTTTCCTGCTTCGGTACCATGGGAGTTGCCTAAGGACAAAGGCACTCGACACGAGATCGACCTGATATTCAGTTTGGAATACTGTTTCATGAAACAGTGGTCACTGCCTCATGAATAATTACAAGCGATTGAAAAGTTCTTTGCCGGCCGCTTAGCAGGGGGTCATTTGAGGGAGTCAACATACACGCATAGCTCTAGATGCGAAAATTTGCTCTAAGCGAAATACCACTTCTTGGTGCATCGTGGGTAAACACAATGTACGCCCTTATCCTGAAAAGATCTATGGGATCAACGACTGGCCTGTGCCAGTAGATGTCAAGGGACTTCGAAAGTTCCTTGGGCTAGCGGTATACCTGCACAAGTACTCACGCAATTATGCCAGAACGACAGTGCCTTTCCTGTTTACTCGATACTATATATATATGTGCATCGTGGGTAAACACAATGAACACAATCTTTCCTGTTTACTCGATAATATATATATATATATATATGTGCATCGTGAGTAAACACAATGTACGCCCTTATCCTGAAATGATCTAGGGGATCAACGACTGGCCTGTGCCAGTAGATGTCAAGGGACTTCGAAAGTTCCTTGGGCTAGCGGTATACCTGCACAAGTACTCTCGCAATTATGCCAGAACGACAGTGCATCTTTCTTGTTTACTCGATAATATATATAT
>NW_027152195.1:40563-79456 GCF_004359215.1 Bremia lactucae | reverse complement strand
TATATATATATATATAAAGTGATCATGGAACGCTGATTATTAGCATGCTTTAGAAGATATCAAGCAAAGCTAGAAGCAATCGCCGATCTTAGCGATTGTAGACCAAGCCAGATGGTCTGTTGCCAGCGATTTCGGAATTGACATTACGAAACTGCAAAATGACAGTGCGCGTCGTCTACTATCAGTCGCATCAGCTACATCTAGCTATGCGTGATTAATTTGGTGCATGACAAGGAACGCCTTGCCATGAAAT
Organism: Bremia lactucae; assembly: GCF_004359215.1. Taxonomy (NCBI): domain Eukaryota; phylum Oomycota; class Peronosporomycetes; order Peronosporales; family Peronosporaceae; genus Bremia; species Bremia lactucae. The sequence goes on along the minus strand of NW_027152195.1, from coordinate 79,203 downwards.
ATGCACTGGCTACATTTCGAGTCTTCTGCAAATATTGCACCACCATAAGTTATCCGTGAACTGATTCGGAGCGAGACCCTCGGTTCACGGCGGAGTTTTTGGCAATCTATGATCCATTCGCTTGAATTACCTTGGAGTCAACTTCTGACCATCTAAAACAGATCGTTAGACGGAGTGGGTAATCGTTTTATTGAAAAGATACCACAAGGATACGTCCACTCGTTTACGAGTTTGAGTTAATTCGTGCCGGTTAGCAGAATTTGCCTTTAACAACTCGGTGCATGTTCTCAACTAAGCATGAACCGGTCTTCGTGAATGACTTACGCCAATAACGCATACTCACCTAGTTTGAATGTAGCTTTAGTTCAAGAGGTTAGGGACTCGCACGAGCAAAAACCAATATATCTCTTGCTCATCATGTATTTACTCAACAGTCAATGCGAAGGATACCGATGTTGCTATAATGAACATCGAAGAGACAAATTAAGCAATACCAACGAGTCTATTGCTGACTCGGATGATAATGATTCTAATATATTCAGCATCGCAATGACAATTCATATGATAGCAATGACGGTCTCACTGCAGAGGATGGCGCACTGAATACAAAACATAATTGAGTCAGTAGGTGAATTCTGGTAGATCAAGAAATAATTGTTCGTTTCGTACATGATTCCATCGTTGACGCGGTGGATCGACAGAAACAAATAGCTTACGAAAATGGACGAGTTAATGCTTTTCTGAAGTCAACGACCTAGTTCCACCGCGTAGATAAATTTAACTAGACATCTTGTGACGAATATGGGCACTAATAAATTAGTGCCCAAGTAATACGGACGGAGTTTTCCAACGCAAAAGGTAGGAGCGTGCGCTTCCTACGATGGCAAGGGTATCCACCTCTTCATGAAGCCTTGTATTCAACTATTGATAAATTTTCCGGGTCTCTTCGAACAGTACGATGAGAAAAGAGGTAGTTCAATCTTGTGTGCCTGGCCTTGGCGTTGCACTTTACGAAACGAGCCGATGTACTTATTTCAGGAGCGAATATTGCCTCCGCGCTCCAAAACTTTAGCAAAAATGATATCCTATCCCAACTAAAGAATGACGTTTCGGGTGTCGTCGCCTAGTGTGACGACCCATTTTTTGGTCTCCATGGGCCAACGAAAAAGCGCACGTGCGCGCTAGTAAAGGGATTGAAATAACATCCTTTCGTGCTTCTCATAGGTGTGCCCCCAATAGGGCTCACGTTGGGAGTACGCCTCCCTAGGTGCGCAAATTGCGCCCTTGACGCAGCAGGGGCGTAGATCTTCTCTCGATAGGCAAGGTAGGGTTGACTCTCTTTGCAAACGGTGCTGCTTAAGTTTGCACCGTCTAGCAAGGCCTCGCGGTCGACATTTTGTACACTGCATCAAACCATCGCAAGCTTAAAACAAGGGTTTCAAATCCTTGGGACGCTTACCAATGTACCATTGATGCCGGAAAAAGTTATCGATGAGGAAGTCGTGTTTGGCCGACTCATTAAATACTGACTGTAACGGAGCACCATCAACTAGTACTGATCGGTACTATAACCTTACCATGATTGCAATGTAAGTGAGGTGCCTCGAGACTTCGCGTACACAAAGCTACAGAGGAAGGTCTCTACAAAATTAAGGGTCTTTAGCTTAAGGTCTTGACTAAGGCTTTCGAATGGAGAAAAAAGAAAACTATACTAATATATTTAGTTCCTACTTAACGATCTTCTATCTACAACTGACTGTGTTATGTTAATAGCAAAATATGTATGGCGCCTACTTCCGCACAACTCGTGTCCTATGACGATTGGCGGGGTTGATTGATTTAAACTTAAATTTTCCAATGAATAGGACTAATGTCTTTATGCGCCAAATATTACCAAATTTGATAATTGTGGAACTGTTCAAGACAAAATTAATCAAGGTAATAATTTTGAACTTCATTTTTTGTTTCCCCTCTTGTCGGAAATAATTTTATTACTTCTCTTATACGTAATATTTTTTAGGTAACGGGACACCCCGTTACATCACCCCCCCAACCAACACTTACTATAGTGACTGATGTAGCGTGACAGGATATACTATTATGTCTTTTCCTTTAACTTTTGCATTATTGGTTTTAATTAAAATACAGATTTTTCATGAATTGATTTGACCAAAATCAACATGGCCGACAAATAAATCTGTGCGCATGGCCCGTGAGGCCGCAAAGCTGGCAGCTGCACGGTTCAGTGCAGCTGTCAGTAAGACAAATGTTTCAGTAGACGCTAATGCATCTACTCCGGGGGATATGTCACCTCCTTCTCCTATTGGAGGTGACTGGGGTATGTCATCTGTTGAGGAAATTGCAGGTGACGGGGGACAAGTCATGTGCTACACCAATTTGAGTGACTGGTCGAAGTCACCGGCATCGCCTGACTCAGTATCTACTGTATTGGCCGCCGGATCGCCCGGGGCCGAGTCCGTTTAACCTTTGGGTTCTAACTTGACAGATAAAGAGGTGATGACGAGGTTACTCGACTCGTCAGACGTCTTTGGTGGGGAGTCATCTGATGATGACTACTTGAGCGATGATCACCCTGGTGACGTTAGTACGCGTCACCAGGAACTAAGTGGTCGCGAAAAGAAGCGTGCTGCTGATTCCATTATTCGACTCATCCAGGCTTCAACAGCCTGGTGAGGATGAAACGGAATTCTTCAGCGATGCCTTTTACCGGCATCGGTGGTACACTTGCAAACGGGCAAAGGATGTCAAACCTTGTTCCAAGCTTGGACAGCCTTTGTACAGAATGTACAAAACATAGGCCGTGAGGTCTGGCTTGAGAAGCTAAATGTTTCCGTGAACGGTTCGAGAAACGGACCGCAGTCATTGCACGCTATAAGTTGCACCGCTTGTCAAGAGAGGCAGGGATTCCTTGTCTCTCGTGGGGGGACTCATATCCATGCTGTTTTAAGGGTGCAGGTCATGCCGCTAAGGAAGCATATATCCTCAAAGATCCTCATTGGAGGACTCTTATCTATTACGAGATGCGTCAATGGATTGAGAACCTCCAATATTCTTATGAGCGCGGGAAGCTAGTTCTCCGATGGACCTTCTGCCGAGGCAGATTGGTCTCGTCGTACTGCAAGACGAGACCCGTGACGTCCAACGTCAGTTGGGAACGAGTTTCCCAACTATCATGCGAGGGTGGATACCCTCGCCAACAAATGAGATAACTCGTTGGAAACTCTTTTTCCTCACGGTGATTCAAGAAACTTTCAACAAGAAAGCTCTTCTCACCACCTGGATCCATCAGTGAATGTGGAGGGGGAGGAAAGATCGGGTTCGCCTCGTTTCACGAGCTCGATTCAACACCGTGATTTGGATCGCACCAATTACTATTTAAGGGAGAATCTTGATCACGAGCGATTCCGTCGCCGCTCGTTAGCGGTGGCGGTCAATAATGTTTCTTGTGACCAGTTGAAAAGTTGTGCGCAGATTGCGACTGAACAACTGGCGAACAAAAGGACACATCGGTCCCTTCAAAATGAGCTGTTGACAGCTCGTCAGAATATTTCTTCTTTGGAGGACAGAGTGGATCTTTTGATTCAAAGAGAATCAGACCCTGTTCCGAGACAATAAGGCTTTCGCTCGGAACCATCAGGCTTTGGCTGATGCTCTTGACCGTTCCGGTGCAATCCGGAATCGGAAGAAGCCTCGTACTGATGGTACGGGCGGGGATTTGTAACACAAAGTGTGGAATGCGTACGCATACTACTACGAGGCAGCTCGATCGTGTATGCAGTTCCTTGGCGATGTAATACACGAAACGGGCCGATATACCTGGGCAGTAATTTATTACTGCCTACAATTCGTCACTACGTGCTTTACGAGGTTTACCGTAGACAGTAGGACTAGGTCATTAATTTAAAATGAAAGTATGTTTGCTCTTCCATTTTTGTCAGAGTTCCTATTCGGTCGGTCCACCGCATCAGCGATGGAATCCTGTACGAAACGGACCACTGCTTCTCTAGCCAGCAGGAAGTCACCTGCTGACTCGGATTTATTTGCTTTTTCAGTGCGACCGGCTCACACTGCGGAGATATTAATCTCTTCTTTCTTGATAGTATTATTAATCTCATTAATAGTATTGTTTTCAATGCTGAGTCTTTCCGCATCGTTGTCTAAGTCAGTGATAGCATTGCTGTTATTACTGAATTTGGCCACTTCAATGTTAATTAAATCAACATTAATATCCTTCGCATTGACCTTAGGGCTAATGCATGATGAGCAAGAGCTAAAAGGTTCTTTGCTCAAGCAAGTACTTCCCTCCATTAGACAAGACTTACTCTCAAACAGGGTAGATATACGAGGGTGGCGTAAGCCATTCACGAAAAACGGTGTATGCTCTGTAGAAGCATGTACTGACAGATGGATTGCAAATTTTACCATCGGCAAGAACTTGTTTCAGCTCTTAAAGACGGGACGTATTCGCGAAGTATCTCTTCCAGAATACGGTTTGCACACTCCGTCTGACCATCTGTTCCAGGATGATCAGAAGTTGACATTTTTAACTGTGTTCCATGTGATCTGGACACAGTTTACCAAAATTCCGCGGTGAATCTAGAGTCTCGATTTGAAAACAGCTTCCGGGGTGACCCATGCAGTTGAAATATCGTGTCACTAAAGACACGAGCACAGCCTATGGCTGTGATCGACTCCAGGACGGCAGTAATATATACAATCTTTTTAAAATGGTCAGCAAAAATAAGAATACCTTTATTTTTGTGGGTGTCTTCGGGGAATCCGAAGACGAAGTCCATAGATACGGACTGCCAACACTCTGCCGGAACAGGCAGAGGCTGTAACGGGGCACGGGATGAAGCACTGAGATTTACCCGTTGACAAATTTCGCAAGCACGTAGGTACTTGCGGACGAACTCATTCTGGCGTGGCCAGTAAAAGGCGCAACTTGGCGTGAGATAAGTCTTCTCACGTCCAGAACGACTACTTATTGGTGAATCGTGGTACTCATTTATTATGCGCAAAGGCTACTAAAATGGGTAGGGATGACAACACGAGGTGTGTCGCCAGCAATTGCTATATAATACAATAAACCATTGTGTGTTTATCAATTTGCTGAGGATCAATACAATTTCGAAAATTGTTTCAAGGATTGTTGGGATGGATTTCTAAAGCAATCCATTAACCATTCAAGAGTCTTATCTTCTTGATAAGCTCTTATAACGTCCTCGAGTAATGTTGACGATGGTACACTTATTGTTGCAACAGTGGCCTGATGCTCCCTGTTGATTTGCGGCGCTGGCTCAAAATCGGGCCGGCGCGAAAGGGCATCAGCGATGATATTAAGTCGTCTTGTTTATACTCCACGGAGGATTTATACCCCGCGAAGAAAGACAACTATCTCGCCATTCTTTGCGAGAGGCGTGGACTGTTTACGGCCGTGGGTAAAGACCCATGGTCCGTATATACAATAAACAGTCTATCTCCCAAGATATAGCTATGAGAATTAGCCAGTTCAAATTACATGGCAAGGGGTTCCTTGAAATGCACTGGATATTTGCGTTCAGCTGGTTCAAGCTGACGCGATTGATAACAGACGACGCGCTCTGCGCCGTCTGTCCTATTCCATTAACGCACAGCCGATTGCAAAATCGCTGGCGTCTCAGACCGCAAGAAAAGTCGGTTTTAGTCCGCAATCGCCAGGATTGGCGATTACATCAAGCTTTGCTTGACACTCTCGAACGAACGCTGACAATCAGCGTTCCATGACCAATTTATTTTTTTCTTCAACGAAGATGTACTGTCATTTCGCATAATTGCGTGAGTACTTGTGCAGGTACGCCGCTAAGCCGAGGAACTTTCAAAGTCCGTTAAAAATCGACAGGAACAGGCTGATCGGTGATCGCCTTGATCTTTTCCGGATCAGAGCGTACACCGTGTTTACCCACGATGCACCCAAGAAGTGGTATTTCGCTTGCAGCGAATATCAACTTGTACTCACGCATAAGTGTAAGAACCTTTCATACCTGGGTACGATGTACTTCAACGTCCGACATTACATTCATGGCGCTGCTATAAACGAAGACGTCAAATAGCTCGTTGCAAAACCCCACACCGATCTCAACAGATTGGTTACACATCTATTAAATGTCGCAGGGGCATTACTAAGTCTCTGTGACATGACTAACCACTCCTATAGCATTCCGCTTGGGGTGCTTATTGCTGTGAACGGGGTATCCTGTTCACGCATAAGCATCTGATAGAATTCATCCATCAGATCCATTGACGAAAAGATAGTACTTTTTGACATACCATCAATGATTACGTCGTTTCGTGGTATCGGTGTTTGAGCCGGTACGGTAGCAGCGTTTAGTTGATTGAATGCATGCACTATCCGCCATCCTCATGTTTCTTTACACACACAGAAGGTCGGAGATCTATGTGAGGAATTTGATTCCCTCACATGGCCCGCTGCTAAGTGTTCGGCAAAGAATTTGTCGATCGCTATTACTTATTCACGAGGCAATGGCCATTGCTTCATAACACAGATTTCAAACCTGTAATTTGGTCGATTTCATGTCAAGTGCCTTTATCCTGAGGCAAGGCACGGTACTGATTCGGGGAAGACATCATTAAATTCTATTAAATTTCTATATAAAGGGTTTGTCTTCAATGACTCCCAGGATTGGGACAAAGAATACGCAATCCGAGTCTTCTCATCGAGTACACTTTCGTCCATCGATGAGATGTTGAGAACCCATTCGTTATCAGGAAATACTATTGTCGACCGAATATCGGCCTCGTAGTTCTCATGACAAGTACGTATATCTGCTTGACTTTGCCACTATGCAGATCACGCAAGAACCGTTTCGGTTTCTAGCGTTGGCAATCGAGTTATCTCCGAAGTTAATTTCGGAGGCGCTACTAGATCAAGTGTATAAGCACCTACACTTGATCCATTATTGACTAAGACGTTTATTGTCTCAATTTCCTCTTTAAAACTTATTTCTAAAGGTACCTGGGAATCTTTGACCACAGGTTTCCGGAACTTATTCCCACAGATTCTTAGGAACTTATTCCTTAATTTTATTTGGGGAGTATGGAGAGTCGATCTAGGAATTTTGCGCTGCCTATTAAATACAGGCGTTTCAAACTTTCTTGGATGTTGCTTTCCAAGCAAGCATCCTTGTTACGTACCACTCAACTTATTCGCGTGGTCGAACATCGACGCTGCCTGTGCTTGTGCATATCGGTCGGGATATAACTCCACAGTGTGTTGGGTATCCACACTGAGGTCTTGTGCAGTCATGCTAACGACCGACCCAGAAGTGAGCCATCGCACTCACTCGTAGGACATCCACAGGTTTGGGGACGCTCCAAGACGTTCATCATTTGGCCATCTGATGAACAAGAGACAGGCATCATCACGGCTTGATGCTGTCAATAATCTTCCTACTACTATCAGTGTATTGCTTGACGTTGCTATTAAAGCAGCCTTCGTAAATAATTATAATTGCTGATTGATTAGCTTTTTCAGCTGATCTTAGCGATCGACTAAATCCGTTCAGCTGCTTTAAAATCGCTTTGTACTTATAGTATAGCCGCTTTGCCTCGTCGTGTCAATTTTGTAACATTTGGTCACAACTTTATTTTCAAATGCATTTTAGAATGACCACACAAATAACTTAGTATCGTAGCTCACATTTTTCATATTTTCAGCTTTCGTTTGATAGCAGAAGCTATAATATCTCTTACGAGCTGATGCAAATCTGTCAACGCATTTTAATTGTAGATCAAGCGTATCTATTCATCTGACATATCTCATTACATCAGTCTAAGCTATTTTCGAAGCGTTGCTGCCTCTATTTCGAAATCTCTACTTTTGATAAATAGAAAAAGACTTGCAGTGCTAATAGCCAATTAAACTCGTTTATAGTATTATTATAGATCGTACAAATTTCAAAACAGCTGGATTCAGTATCAACTGTTGTGGATTTACGATGTTTTAAGAAATCTTCAAATTTCCCGTATTCCTCCCAAGCTCTCTTTTTTTAATCACTCGACTACTCGCGCTTGAGTACTGTCATCAGGCATGGCTCCAACTTTATCTATTAAGTTGCTTTTGGCTTTAAATACGATTCCCTTATACCTCCCAGAAATATGCTTTATCCAGTATCTACTATTTCAGCAGCAGAATATTCAGCGTTTCTCTGATGTGGCGGATTCTCCAGTTTTGGTTTCAAAGAACGAACTTCATTAAGATTCTCGAACGAGCTTGGTCATAGTATTTTACTAAGTGCCTATTTTGGTTCTGTGCTGTGCGACATGTCATTGTTGGAGTAAAACCAATAAGAACATTCACTAAGTTGAAAGTGTTCATTTGCAATATCACTATATTGGTTGCTGTCAAAAGTAGCATATTATGTCACGAGTTCAGTGTAACGGATAACACTTCAGTTGCTAATCGTTAAGGTGGACTAGTATGGACCAAGGGTTTAATTAATATATGTACCAAATTTTATGGTGTAACGGGCTAAAGTTGCCCTAATGTTACACAGTCCCCGATAAGTACACTTGGTGTGCTTAAGGGGATGGTCAATCACTTAAATAAAATAATTAGACCCACCCTCCGGTGTGGTTCACATTTGAGACCAACCCTTGTGTATGTGATGCACATAGGTGCATTCACATTAGGAGGGATGACGCTTAGCGTCATCCGTTACGCGAGGTATCTAGAAAGATACGCTCGCAATACATATTAGTGTTATCTACACTGATGACATATTTGATTGGTAAAAAAAGATATTTATATTTAATGACATGGCGCAGGGACTTGGTAAACAAGCCCTGGCCAGGCTCCTGGGAAGTCCTTCTGAGCAACATGTTGCCCAGTTGGAGCAATTTGAGGCATTTGTGTAGGACAGCATTTGTGCTAGGACAGCGAGCGCCGCTGCCGAGGCATAGAGCGATGCTGCGGCGGAGTCCGTCACTCAAACTAAGGATGAGCTGAGGCATGAGCAGGCTCGGACGAGGCTCTCAACAGGACTGTTGACATGCTCTCTGCCCGGCCGCATCAGCCGAGGCCCATTCGGATGGACCCTCCCAAGTTCGATGGAACTGCGGCGCACACGATTGTCCACTGACTCTTAGCCGTGGAGCAATGCGGTGTCGCCCAGTTCATCGAGGACGACAGCCGGATGTTGTCGTACGCCATGTCGCATCTGCGCGGTAAGGCCTCAGAGTGGGCTTACTCGGCGCTTATGGCGGACAGAAAGGCTTTCCCTACATGGGCGATCTTTAAGGAAAAGATTCGCGCCATGTACCAGCCGCCGAACAACGAGGTATTGCTTCAGGCGCCCCTTTTTGGAGCGTGACAGGCAAAGCGATCTCTGGAAGAGTATGTGCAGGAGATGCTGTCGCTGTCGGCATCTATTACCGCAGGTCCAATTTCGGAGCACATTATGGTGCTCACGTTAATCAACGGACTACGGCATGGCTCATCGCTACAGGCCCTATTTTAGAAACGTGCCGTCAACGATGGAAGAGGCAATCCAAATTGCCTTAGTTGAGAAGCAATCCTTCAACAGTGCCTCGGCGACAGCTTGGTATAAGCCGTCGGCCGAGTGGTCAGATGCTACTCCCATGGAGTTGGGCAGAGCCAGCGCGCGAGACGCATGAGTTCTGCATCGACCACTGAGAGGTCGGGAAATGCGGGTGCGCAGTAGAGGCAGGATGCCCTGCTGACGCGGACTTTGAAGCTACCCCTGAGCTCAGAGTTGTCAAACAAATGGGTAGCACAGTCCCTGAGGTCTCGAAATTTCGGACCTCAACCCTGCTGGTCTATAGCGCTCAAGTACGAGGTGATGACCCTCCTAGTGAATTCAGATGCATCACAAAATTTTGTGAAACTCGCGACTCTAAGGAAGAGAACGGCGCGCTTGTTAATTCTGAGGGAGTTCAGGTAGAACTCGCCTTCAGCTTTAGTGACTTCTTTTGTAAAAAGAAGTTCATAGTGCTAGGTATGGAGAGTCCGTATGATCTCATCCTAGTCATGCCATGGTTGGAAAAACACCAGCCATGGATAGACTGGCGTACACGCACAGTTGCGAACTCTATGCAGGACACTGGAAAAGATGTGCTCCTGCGAGAGGCGTATGCAACTGATGTCGTGTCGAACACAGCCGAGGGTGCGTTGACGGGATGTCAAGCTTCACAATTCCTACCCAGCTCGTGGAGACTGAGGTAAAGAAAAGGACGATTACAAATAGTCATGCGTCCGAATGTCCTGCACAGAGCCGAGAGCCTGTGGCAGTAGACGGCGAGCTGACAGGAAGTCATGCGTCGCATAAACCGGCACAGTGCCTAGAGCCTGGTGCGGTTGGAAGGGGTGCGTTAGCCAGGAGTGCAACGGCACCCGCTTCCCAGAAAAAGGTCGTGGTGACTCGAAGAACGAGTACCCGACAGATTAGGACGATCAAAGGCACGTCTAAACGAGTGACCTTTGGATCAGTCTCTAATAAAGAGGACGGGCCTTCGAACGAGGTGTTCGAGGCCGTCAAAGACGAAATTGCGGAGGCATCCTCAGTTGAGGTGCTCCGGCAAGTCTTTAAATCTGCCGAGGAGATAGTAAATCTCCCGGAGATGTCGTGGGATCTGTTCCTTGCCGAATTAAAGGAAGGAAAGATCCACGAAATAGTCGCACCAGTTCCAGAAGAGAACTTGGTGGACTGCTGCTCGTCGTCCACAATGGACGAGAGCGTCCTAGAAACGGACAAAAAGAAGCGGTACGCTGCTCAAGGCTGGGATGCCTTGAGAGACAGTCCGTTCTTTGAGGTTCTGTGGAAACATCGTGATGTGTTCCCAGAAGAAGTGCCGAGCCGCCTACCAGCAGATAGGGGCATCGGGCACGAGATAGACCTCGAACCTGGCACCAAGTATTGTGTGACCAGGCAATGGCCGTTGCCGAAAGAACAAGTCGATTATATCGATGAGTTCTTCGACAAGCGAGCCAAGGCGGGACATGTGCGTGAGAGCAAATAGCCTCACTGCAGCCCGACGGTTTGTGTGCGTAAAGCCACAGGTGGATAACCCGTGGTTCATGCATACAATAAGCTGAACACGGGAACCATTCCGGCTCAAACGCTAATCCCGCGAAAATATGTTTTGTTAAACTACATGGGAAAGTCAACTGCGTTGGATTTAAAAGATGGCTACTATCAGGTACTCATGAGAGAGTCCGATGTAGCCAAAACGGCAGTAAGCACCCCAAGCGGTATGCTTTGGGAGTGGCTTGTGATGCCCCAAGGTTTGAAAAACGCACCAGCGACATTCAACCGAGTGGTGGCTCACGTGATGCGTCAGCACCGTGCCTACGCGCCTCATTACTTTGACGATGTATTCGTGCATAGTAGGGCCGAGGACGGGCTGAGCGCAATAGAGTCGCACAAGCGTCATTTAGACGCTGTGTTGCAGACTTTAAAGGACGCCCAATTGTACGTCAACTTGCAAAAGTGCGTCATAGGGGTCCCTGAGATACCTGTGCTGGGCTGCATCGTAGGTACACATGGTGTACGAGCAGACCCAGACAAGGTAAAATCGGTAGAGGAATGGGCAATCGCACGGCATGTGAAGGACTTGCGCCAACACCTAGGGCTCGCTAATTATTTGCATAAATATAGCAATAACTATGCTGAGCAAATTAAACCATTATCTGACCTCTTTAAAAAGGACCCAGAATGGGTTTGGTCAAAAGAACAAGAAGATAAATTTACATCAGTGAAGCAATCTCTTGTAGAGGCACCGGTCTTGGCATTGCCAAACGCGGATAAGCCCTTTAGCGTCGTCTGCGATGCAAGTTATTTTGCAATCGGCAGCGAGCTCATGCAGAAGGATGACGACGGGTTGACCGCGTCATCTCTTGTCAGTCCCGGCTTGTAAAAGCCGCGGAATTAAATTACCCTATGCATGACAAAAGAGCTACTCGCAATAAGTATGCCCTTGTCAAGTTTCGTGTGCACCTATCGGGCACCGAACCATTTGTGATGTATACGGATCACGCATCACTGCAGACCGTAATAAACTCACCGCACCTCTCGCCTAGAATGGCAAGATGGCTTACATTCTTCTCTGAATTTAATTTCAAAGTTGAATACAAACCGAGTAAGTCGAATGTCTTGGCTGACGCTTTATCGCGCAGACCAGACTGCGAGGTAAGACACCAGGAAAATGTGTCTAGTGCTAAAGCACAATTCAGCTGTCAACGTTGGCAGCCTTGAAGGCATATCACGTGACCAGCTAATTAGCCTCTGAAATAAAAGAGAGCTACAGTCAGGACGACCATTGTCACCTGCTGTTGGGTCACTTCGGCGGCCGAAAGGTAACCCTTCCGTCGCACCTGAAAGCTAAGCTAAATCGCTTTAGCTACAGCGATGGCCTGTTATGGCATCAGCTTGCACCTTGTGATCCCTTCAGAATCTATGTGCCTCATGACACAGATCTGAAGCAAATGATCTTTTTTTTGGTTACATTACAGTCATTTAATTATTCTAACGACCCGAAAATGTCCGTCCGACTAAGGGCTACACATCCTTCGTCGCTTTGGTAGCTACGTATTGCTACATGCTACCACATGCACACTACAACGGCGTGACTTACTGTTATCCAGCTTCACCGCGCACCCTATCAACATGCGCTGTCCCATTCATGTCGATCCAGTGACCTAAGTCCCCTCTTAGTGCCTCCGTGACGCTTTTCCACCGTGGGGGGAGCCGCTTCACGTCCGCTTGGATGATTTGTGTGCTCTTCTTCGAGTCCATAGCTATGTTAGCCAGAGCATCCGCCATTTTATTGAAATGGCGAAGATGATGTTGCCATGTGGCCACATTCAACCGATCTGCGATTATCCTGCATTGTCTTGATAGGTCTTGCAAATGCCGTGCTTTCGGCGGCTTTCTCCTCATGTGCCCCAATATGATTACTGTCTCCGACCACGTGAAGACCATCCAGATTATAGGCCTGGGCTTTCCTGAGACCAAACAGGAGACCCTTGTACTCAGCCACGTTGTTGGTTGTGGCGGAGGCAGCGAGCGATACGCTGCCCATCCATATAATAGCTGGCAGATTGGAGGCCATTCCGCTCACAACAATGATGGATTCGGGACCCGGATTCCCTCGCGCACCCCCATCAAAGAATAGTATTCTGTACCCTCTGTCATCCCTACAACGGAGCTCCTCCGTAAGCCTCTCAGAAGTGCCATCAAAAGCCGCATGAACGACCCATGCCGCACGACAGACCGCCTCATCTTGTCGTCTCGTCAGTACGAATTCTCGTAACGTAAGCCGCCCTTGGTGTAGTCGACCACGAAGAAGGGCTATTGCACGACATAGCGAGTTGTACAGCGTCGCGTCCTTGATTCTGCATCGTCGGTTCCATACGGCCTAAAGCGTTTGCAAAACTTCCAGTCGCCAGTGCTCGTTTAAGGTGTCATAGCACCAGCTATATATCTCCTCATTCTGTGCCTCTGGCAAGTTTTCATAAAGTTGCTGCAGCACCTGCCAAATTCCAGTTGGCACCATTTGCAACCTGAAACTAAATATGGAACGGGGATCATTAGCCTCCAGTTGCAATCCGAGGTCTATCCACTTCCCCAGAAACCCCCTCCATAGTGGCCTCACTGCTCGACAGCTCCACCATATATTCGCCTTGGTGATCCCGAGATCTCGACACTCTGGCAGTGGCCAGCCGACTACTGTTCGAGCGGTATCCCACGTAGAGTACACCCTCATCTTTATGCGGTATAATAACTGGGTCGCCCATACCGTAGCACCTGTAATGGTGCGGATGTCTTTCCAATCCACGGCTCCCAGACCCTCCGCGATGTGCGAATTGTCCGCAGCCCACGCATCCTTTCGGTTGGCCACTTCCTGGAGTCCGATTCTGCGTTCACTCGCGCGCACCACGTCTTTGTAGTATTGGCGTGTATGTGGTTTCTCTCCTTTCCGTCGCCTCAGGTCAACGAATCTGTGCAGGGCCGAATGTGGACCAACCTTCTCGATTCGGCACTGTTGCCCTGCCCACTGTTGGAGGAGAATGCTCGCCTCCTGCCATGTGCCCACTACGAACGTGTAAGAGACCTGGCCAGGTTCTGTGAAAACTGAGAGATTCACGGTACCATCACTAGTGGTGGATGGACGTGTGTGGACCTCGAAAGGCGTGTCCGGTGGCTTCGTTGTGACAGGGATGACGGTGGCCTGTTCACGATTATATAATATCTCGGGAAAATTCGCAATGAGTGCGACTATTAGCGGTTGTAAAGCTGACAGAAAGCGTGAGTCCTTCGCCGTAAAAGTCAGCTTTGTCCTACTAGTCTTGTGCCAACCGAGAATATTCCCCACGATGCCTCGGCCCCACATCACTTTCATCTCAGTGCCCGGTTTAATCACTCCAGTAGGCGTGAACAACGAAGTTATTCAGGTTCAAATATGGTAGCCACACGATTTGTACCGATTCATAATGAGTTGCGAAATAATTTCTGATTGTCAAGAGCTCAGATCCCAGCATTGTTGTGAGATCGATTTCACATGAGGTGTCATCACTTAAAAGACTCGTGGGTACCTGCTTCTCTATGTGCGAATATAATCTGGCGACCTGAGCTGCATGCTCGCCGTGATGGCCTGACCCCCCATGTTCCCCCAGCACACATCGCCCTGCTGCCCAGAGCGTGCTGCCAGCTGTGAAACCCGTAACTCTTCTTCCTGTTCATCCCATCGTGAGCTTCTGCGCTGCACATTCGTGCTTCCTGCCATTGTGGAGTAATACTTCGCCAATAAGTAAGCTTGTCTTTGTAGCTGAAGAGCCCCAGCGTGACATTGTGACCGCAGATAATGCCAATAGCTCAGCGCGTAAATTTGGGACAGCAAGTCCACCTTCCTTTCGCCGTAGTCCGGCCACCGTTCCCGTCATCACGTAGTACATTGGGTGTAATTTGTCGAAAACTCCATGCCATACATAATTCTTAATGTACTTTTCCATTAGTCGAACCGTTCGTGTGGTTGGCC
Source organism: Bremia lactucae (assembly GCF_004359215.1). Taxonomy (NCBI): domain Eukaryota; phylum Oomycota; class Peronosporomycetes; order Peronosporales; family Peronosporaceae; genus Bremia; species Bremia lactucae. Next base: position 64,128 of record NW_027152195.1, on the reverse strand, counting down.
ATGCGTGTCTTGCGATATATAGGAGTTTCGTCAGAATAACCGCCGACGCCACCATCGCTCGTTGTTCTATCGTGAGCGTCTTCTGACTGGCAAGTCGAACCCGAGTCTTCATTGGTCTAACGCAATGGTCCATGAGTGTTCGGCCCCGTTCTTGCTGCCGACCTGTAATTCGAGGTATCTCACGAAGGACGAATCAGGCTGTAGCTGTATCGGCCATTTCCAGTTAATATCCGATGACAAACCGTCCGGATGTAGCGCGATGGCTATGGTTTTGCATACATTTAATAAGAGACCGGACGCAGCACCGAGGGCATGCATAATCTGAGTTGCTCTCGTGATTTGACACGGGTTGCTGAGGTAAAGGGCCGTGTCATCCGCGTACCCACCGACCTTTAAGGTAGTTCTCATCGCATTTGTAGAGATCCGGATGCCTTCTAGGTCAGGGGCTCGATCTATTTGTTGGTACAGGGGGTTCTAATGCCAGTGTGAAAAGCATCGGTGCCAAAGGGCACCCTTGTCGTATGCCCCGGTGTGATAGAAACTTTTCTCGACCTCGAGCCGTTGGCCAGGATCCGACCACTCGTGCCGGTATGTAGTATTCGGATAACCTCCACGAGGTGAGGCGGATACCCGTGGCGGCTAAGCACTGCATAGAGGAATTACCTATCGAGCGTATCATAAGCCTTCGCGAAGTCAAGCAACAACACGACTGCATCACGTAGTTCCGGTGAATGAGGTACCGTGGCTTGAGCTGCCATAAAGTAGTCAAGTACGGCATGTATGTCACGGTTAGGCACGAATCCATGCTGATGAGTGTGTACTCGGCTGTCGAGAGTCCGCCTAAACGCCGTCGCTTTCACTCATGTAAACAGCTTATAATCTGTATTCAGAAGTAAAAGGGGCCTGTAGTTGAGCGGGTTACTGCCGTCGCCCTTCTTCTTGAGCCAGAATACATCTGTTTTCAAAAAGGAGGTTGCTGTCTTATTGTATTTTTTGGGATAATTTTTAAATTAAATTTTTTTAAAAAGTGACAAATTTTTTTTATTTTTTAGGAAATAACTTTTTAAATAAGACACACGTGGGCGTTGTACCAGAGTCGGAAAAGCTTGAGCGTCAGAGGTATGAGCTCCGGTGAATAATGGATATACCAATCGTTACCGAGTCTATCTGGACCACACGCCTTCCCGTGCTTACGCGCCTTGAAAGCAGAGGTAAGAGTTTCCGTGGTGAAGAGTGTCTATGTTTCCAGACCACCAACATCATCAGTGGGTTGAGCTTGCATCCAATCAACCACGATTTCCTTTCCTTCCCTAGAGTCCGAACCTTGCAGAATGGAACTCCATGCATCAGCCAATGTCTCTTCTTTTTCAAAGACTCCCCGTTGCGGGTGGCCCTCCGCTGGGCGAAGGGTGGGGATAACGTTGTGACAAACCGACAAGAGATGCGCTGAAACATTTGCTTTGTAGTCTTCCCTCTTTTCCACGTATGTGACCTGAATAATTTGCGTTGCCGTGACCGTGACCAGTTTCTCTTCGACTCCGAGATCACGTGCAGCAGATCAGTGGAAGCTTTGGCCGGCAGTTGAACGCTTCCTTCCTGTCCAGACTGTACAGCAATAGCCTCTCGATTAATTTGTTGAACATATCTACGATACAAACGTTTCAGCTTTTTGCGATACGTTTTTTCAGGCTCTTCTTGGCTGCTTTCTTGTGCCTGAGAATACCGAGGACAATTTTGTGCTTCAGTTTATCCCATGCATCGACAGCAGTCGCGGCATTGTAATTTTTACGTTCCAGCTCGAACTCGAAGTAAGCTAGCTCGACCCGTACATATTTGTCCACTCGATGTGCCGCGTAAAACTGAACTGAGAAACGTAAAACCCTTTTTAAAACGTTTTACTACACAATTAGATACTATTACAAATATTGAAACAATTGGTCTAGGAGCAATAAATTTTATTTCAATAATTTATAATATGAGAGCTCCGGGTTTAAGTTTTAAAACCCGGGGTTCTCTCTTGATGCGCACCGGGTTCTCCGCGTTGCGAAGATGTAATAACCCCCTTATGATCTCCACTTAGTCCAAATGTATCCAATTCCGTGGAAGTAGCCCATAAGCGTGCCGTATCACTCACATACCCCCTATCGAGCCTACTGGTTGCACGACGGAGCCCTGGCAGCGAATACGAGTACGCATGTATATTCTTGTGAAAATCCATGATGCATGTTTCTTCTGAGGCTTCCGGCATGCACTGCTGTATGGAGTCCAACAAACACCATTTTTTCAAAAGCCTGCGAAGTGCGGGCGAGTCATGCGCAGAAGCGAAAGATCTGTCGTGTACTGAGTGCAATGCACAATTGAAGTCACCTCCAATATAGAGTTGTGCTTCCGATGGAAATTGTATACTGGTCAGCCCCGAATAGAAGGCCTCTCTGGCAGCTTTCTCGACTGGGGCATAGACGTTACATAAACCACTATGTGGCCGTCAACTTCGCCTTGCAGTGCCATGAATTGGTCCGTCCAATGTTCTTTGGCACACGGTTGGAGCTCCCTAAATTTTGACCGGGGATGTATCAACATGCCTACTCCCCCAGTCTTGAGCGACGCAGATGCCCAATACGAAAGTAACGGACTTTCTTGACCAACTCGGTACCCCCACTGTGCTGCGTGAAGCCGAGTTAATTCTGGGATATCCTGCTCTATGACATGTGTTTTCTGAAGGAACACCACATCAAATTGTCCATGGCTGTGCTGGCACTTGAATGAAGCAAGCCAGTCGTCGCGGTCCTGGTCGGATCTTCCAAAACCTCGGACATTTTGTGTTAAGAGTCCAGTTGTCCTTTCATCTGCATGTAGTGGCGAAGTATCATATTTCCGCCTATGAGTATTTACGACTGCTTCTCTTCTCCTATGTTCGGCGCGTCTCGTATCTCGGAAAATGTCGAACTCGCGTCTGAGCGTAGTTGCCCGGTCCAATTGGGTCTGTACCGGGAAGAAATCTTCCAGAGAGGTTAGCTCCATCCGTTCCTGGGAATGCGTGGCCGGGCCACGTTTATTTATCGCTGGTTGCGACCGCGTCAGATCGATTATTTGGACGCGTCACTGCTGCAGTGGTGCCAGGTGCTTCCCCGACAAGTAATAGCTGAGCCGAACTCCAATCGGCTGTGCATAATATGGCAGCACACAGGTCCACTATGGAGGGGTACTGTGTGTACCAGATACCAAGGGAGGCTCCAGGAGCCCTCGCCATGATAGTGCTGCCCCAGTCTCGTACCACGAAAGGCATTATGTGAAGCAGAAGCCAGTGTTGTACGGGTATTTCAGGTGAGTTAGGCCTGAGGAGAGAGAAATCCACATACCGTGCTAGGTCTCGCCAATTATCAGCAGAAGCAGCGTGCTTATACGCATCCTCTGGTGATTCCATTTCGCACTCATCCAACCACGATTGACAAAGCGATCTAGCCCTGTCATCGCTCTCCCCATCGGCTGCTATAAGCCTGAGGATCCGAATCTGATGGCTGAATACTTCCGCCTCGCCCCACTTAAGTAACCATTCGTTCGGGCATTGTTGCGCCACAATCTCTGGGTAGGGGNTGGGTAGGGGAAAAACTTGAATGCATGGCGAAGCGCGGCTGGATTTTCCACCATCCATTCAAAATAATCGGTAAATGTACCGTTCTCGCCATGTTGGTTTGGTAGAGCAAATGTTTCTCCATATTTCCTCTTCCATTCTTGAAACGCCTCCTGGTTAAGTTTCCGTAGTCGTTGTGGAATACGCCTGTCGGAAATTGATAGCTGGTCTACCTCTGCGGTTCCGAGTATGCGCTCGTAAATTCTAGCGTGAATTGGCTTGCCACGGCCGACGAATCTCAGCACAGGAGTGTTGTATTCCTCTGCAGAGATACCGGTGTCCTGTGAGCCACTTGCGTAGACGTCGAGACCCAGCTCCTCCAAAATGGGAACTTCCTCCCCCTATGCGATATCCGCTAATGGCTCCTCATCATAGTGACTCGCGTTAAGCACCGGGAGACCGACGTGCTGGTGTACCTTATCTAGTCTGGCCCGCATGCCCGGCCCTGGCAACGCATTCCAGTCTAGGAATTGTTGCCCATACTGGACCCGGTATTTAAGTGCCCTTCTGCATGATTTAGCAGTTACATAAGGGGAAGAACCTTATGATTATAACAGGCTTCCAGGACGTTATTGACTTGCTCGTCAACAAGTGCCGTCACTACACCTGTCTCATGTGCATCACCGTTTGGCATCGTGAACGTTTGATATGAAAATTGCTGCGCATGGGCCGCGGAAGTCTTGTCAACTTCCCACACATAAATCGGCTTCCGTATATACACGGCGAGTGCCCTGAGAAGAATGGAGCCTGCCCACAAGGTGCTTGAGACTGATTTGCTAACGCACTGAGCACGTGTGACCGCAAAATGTGCGTACAATGCCGCAGTCGCGGCAGCAGTCGTTGCTGGGGTCACCGCATGTGGATACATTCTCTCCAGTTCTAAGTACGGATCCATGAGCTTTAGCTGAACATCATATCTTAGATTCGCCAGTACGATATCTGTGGCCTGATGCTTGATGTTGTTAATAGCCCGAGTTTGATCCGCAGACGGTTTAAATGGGTTCGCGAGCTAGTTTGTAGTAGCCGTGAAGAAGGCATAAAGTAGGCATTGACCGTTGGATGGAACATTGACTGGCGTGCCGTGCAGGCTGCCGATCCAGTCAGATACCTGCCTGGGCGGAGAACTGGGATCTTGGACCCTGGTGATCTCGAAGCCCTCCCCGGTGTCCTTATTCAGGGCCGCGTCGTCCGACCTAATAGATGTGTCCATTTCGATATCATCCACTTCCATGCTAGTAAGATCGTTTGGATTTAGCTGTACCCAGTTGGTGACGGGTGTCGGACCCAACTCGAATGGAGGGCCATACATGACTGCGTCAGACCCAGTCGGCTCCTGTATCTCCAATTCTTCGTGTAGAGTAAGAACTTGCTGACTGGGCATGACTAATTCTTCATTAGCGGCATCCATATCTACGTCATTCCGATCCTCCAACGACGACTCCTGCGTAGCTCCATCTTGTTGTATATCTGCCTGTTGCGTCGGAAAGGACTGGACATCCTAGTAATCGTCTTCATCTTCGGAGCTGTCTTCCAATTCCGCATATATGCTACGATGGATCATAAATCCATGAGTTTGCGGTTTCAAACCTTGAGCATTTTCCCGCCGTCTCCCTTCGTCAACAGAGCTTGTGCTCGGCACTAAACCAGTACCTGAGCGCCCCACAGCTACTTGTGACTCCGTGGCGATAGGTGGAAGTACCGTTAATCCACTCCGCGTACCTAACCCAGCTCCCCCGTGATGCGCCTGCTGCGCACCATGCTGCTGCGGCAGCCCGAACTGACGTGGTTGAGATGTCTGTGTTGACGGTGTATGGCATCGCCCATTTCTGAGGCCCCGACCTTTGGTGCTGCGAGATGGTTGCTTCTGCCTCTGTGAAGGTTGGCGCTGCTGGCGCCGTATGACAGTCTATCCAGTTTCATCCGGTTGCACATGTTCGCTTTGGTTTCCTCCGGGTGCATTCCTGTGTCGTTGATCATGTCGTTCTGGCAGTTCAACTGGCTCAAGCACTCGTCCTCCGTCACCGGTGAAAAGATCCACAAGTCCACCCGTCCATGCTGTCAGCGCTAGGTCCAGATCTTCCACTGTCGTGCAGTTGTCAAAATACGGTACTGTGTGATCAGGTACCGTGCCGACGTATATTCGTTGTCTCGACGCCCGCAATTCCTCAATACGTTCCTCTGGCACCCTACACTTCGCGGTGTGTTGGAGGTAATAACAAGTACGACACGGAGCTGTTGCCAGTCGTTGAAAGTGATGTAGCATTATTGTCTGCTCCCCAATTTTTAGTGAAGTGACATTAAACAGAAGTTCCGGGCATTCCATCGAGGAGAAAATGACCGTCCAGTATTTATTGTCATGCTCCTTTAAGCCTTGTACCCCAGGGTGTCGAATATCCAGAATATATTCGCCCGCAATTTGGCTAAAGACGGTTCGGAGAAGAATCGGACCCAATCCTTCTGTGCCCAGGATTCGGACGGCATAGTGTCTGGCCACTTGCGGGGAGGATCGGGTACCGTCGATGTTATTCTCCGCGCTTTGCAGCTTGATAATACATTCTCTCAATTTAAATTCCTTGTTCGCCAGATCATTCGCCGCCCGCTTAGACATTAACGTGAAGGTAAGAGTGTGCTGCCCGTCAAACACCACGCGTTGCGCTGCTCGAGTAAACTGCTCCATCACCTTCTTAGTAGCATCAGCGCATGCGTTAGCCTCTACTAGCTCGCGTACCAGTGACCTTCGTGGGATAGATTTACCCAGTCGAAGTCTGGCGGAGAGATCTGCTATTAGCACCCCTTCCACGTTGAAATGGTGATATGCCATCATTGCTGCTCTCTGTAGGCCAGGTGTGGTGCACACAAGGAACGTAGGGGGGGGCAGGAAGCTCCAAACGCCTCTTCACATAAGCTGTTAGAGCCTCGCGCTCCTCCTCCAACATCGGCCGCAACGCCGTGTCCTCGTGGAGAGGATAATCACTCGTCGCTATCTGATAAAGCCGCTTCATCTGCGACTCTGCAGCTGCTGCCTCTTCATCCTGTTCTGCGCGCACTTGCAGACGTCGAGCTGCTTCCTCAGATGTCCATGCCGTGGGCAGTATCGCACCTGCGCTAGGGTTTGGGGTGGAGTCCAAACTCTCTTCCGTTGTCGTGTCTTCTACCTCCCCAAGTCGGTTCGCCGTTGCCGCCTGCTCTGGTGGACTTGGAGCGGCTAAGGCTGAAGTGGGGGGCCCGTCCGGGGGGTCGGGTGGCCCGGGGGGGGGGCGGCCGGCCCGAGAGGAGCCGTCGCCGCCACTCATACGCACTCGTAAGTTTAAACGCTTGGTTCAGAAAGCTGGTTTCAAATCGCTGGGTTCGTACCACAGCAAATTGAAAAGTGTGAAGCTGATGATCCTTCACGAGGTCCATGATGCGCCATCTAATGGGCATCTGGGCCGTGAAAAAAGACATTCTTACGAGTGTCACAGAAATTTTGGTAACCACACCTATATAGATGGGTGGCCAACTATATTTGCTCTTGCGAACAGTGTCAGCGCATTATGCCTGCACCCATCCAGCAGTGCGCCACTGAAGCCGCTACCGATTCCAACGGATTGTTGGAAGTCAGTAAGTCTGGACTTCATGCTGCAACGGTTTCGACTCATTGTAGTCGACAATGAGCGACGGATCAATATCCTCACTATTAAAGTGGGATGGATCCTTAAGCCCCGTTAATGCGACAGCAGCAGTAGCTGTCGGCGTTTCGACTAACGTATTGGCCGGCGAGTTAACGCGGCCCGTGCACTTAGGGCGAGGTTGAGTGGGCGTCTTCGCACGAACCACAAAAGTGCCCCTTTTCGGTGACAACTTTGGCGCCGTGTATGAAAACACAGGTCGCTAGAGTGAACAAGAGAAGTAGCGGCGCGTTAAGCAGCTCGCAGTTCCTTCTTCCTCTTTGAGGAATTTTTTAAATGTAAATTTATTCTTGAAGGGGGGATGGTGTAACGGGCTAAAGTTGCCCTAATGTTACATAGTCCCCGTTAAGTACACTTGGTGTACTTAAGGGGATGGTCAATTACTTAAATATAATAATTAGACCCACCACTCGGGTGTGGTTCACATTTGTGACCAACCCTTGTGAATGTGATGCACATAGGTGCATTCACATTAGGAGGGATGATGCTTAGCGTCATCCGTTACGCGAGGTATCTAGAAAGATATGCTCGCAATACATATTAGTGTTATCTACAGCGATGACATATTTGATTGGTAAAAATAGATATTTATATTTAATGAGATTAAATATAAATCAGTCTGAAAACTACTTTCTACTTAGTAAGTGAGCACGAGGAGCCGGGTTACCGCTCCTGTGACGACACTTTACTAAAGCGCTTAGTGCGTTGAATGAGGTCGCCAAGGCGCCCACCAGAACTACCTCACTGCACGCAAGAGAAGCCGGTCTAACCGCTTCCTCGCTTCGCAAGGGTGTGTGTCTAAGTAGAGCGTGGCCGCATTAAGACGTGCCCGCTACATATGGTGCGATACACGCGTCAGCCACAAGATATGGATCTGGTGGCAGAGCCAATATAAAAGGAAACTTAAAATGAAGATTCTACTTTCAAATATATAAAATTTTGCTCTCTTTTCAAGCTAAAAGTGTCCCGTGCCTTCATGAGGTTTCTCGCTGTGATCAGTAGGAGTTAGAGACTACTAAGGTGCATACTCTATGGTATTAGTTGCCAATTCATTATACGAATCACTAAGTAGGACTCAAGCTTTAAAAGCTTAAACGGCTCTTCTGAATTTTAATGAATAGTTCCATAGAGCTTAGTGACTCTTCGATTCTAAGTCTTACTTACACTTAAGGAGCGAGGTAGCTCCGCTACATCTGGCAGCACCTGTAGTCAATCTACGCTTGCGTCCTTATAGACGTTCCTATATGAGGATGGAACCTATCCTTGACCTTTTAAAGGCTCATGCTTTGCGTTAAGACCTTGGTTCAGGATGAGCGAATAAATTTTAATCTGCCGTAAGGCCCAGAGGTACTCAGTGAGTGTCTAGATACCTTTCTGCACTTTTATGCATCCTGACTAGGCAGGTCCACGACCATTTAGCAGCATCCATGGCGACTCAGTACATTCCAGTCCCGGACCAGGAACTTAGGGCTCGACCTCTTCTCTTGAGTGCTGGGCCCAAAGAAAGAAACTCTCCTTCTTTTGTATATAGAGGTGGGAATAGCCAAGCCAGAGATTGAGCTTCTACATGAAACACGTCTGAAGACGTCGCTTTTTCCAATTAGACCATCTGAAAAAGCAATTGTCTCGCGCGTTTGCCCCTCTAATCAGGCTTATCGTATACGTTCACGCTTCTTCTCTTCCGGTCAGTGTAGATAGACATGTCCGACTATGTCCAAGAGTTGCATGCTCATATTTTGGCTAGCACCGTGTCCCATTATCAGAAGCTTTGTGGTACGCTTCTTATGGATGGCGTTGCCAGACCGGAATTTTTCGAATCCTTCCCGTTTCATCTGAAGCGGCTATGGGTATTTTTGCTGCACGCCCGTTCAATTTTATGGCGCAAGCTACGGTACGCACGGCATCATGCTAGCTCGTCTAGCACATCTGAATTGTCTAACAGATCTGAAATAATGGACCTCAGCCCTGAGGAAGCAGAAGCGAACATTCAAACTATGGAACAACAGAACATGTGCAACAGTAATAGATGTTATATGTGCGGGAGAACGAGAAACTTGCGTCTGGCGTGTCCATTACGCAACCCCCGCAAAGCTCGAAAGAGAAATTTCCCACTTTACGCCAGAATTTGGTACGGTCCGGAAAAACGGCGGTACTCAGTACGGGTGGGAAGCCCTACTAGGAATAATTAGGCTTTTTAAATATTTTACCGGATCCTAAACAGACATTCAGTTCCTTCTGTGATGCATCTGATTTTGCCAAGGCAGCGCTTTGTAACAAACAGATGAAGATGGTCGAGTCTAGCAGCTTGAGGCTGCAGAAGAACTGCCCTGTTCACAAAAAAGAGCTACTTGCGATGAAGAATGCTCTTGTCCATTAAAAGTACATCTGCTTGGCCTTATGCCTGTTGTGATCTCTACAGGTCATGCGTCTTTTCGCACTGCGGCTAGATCACCTCATCTCTTACAGATAATGGCTCGGTGGATTTCTTTCTTTGCCGAATACAACCTTGAAGTACAGTATAAGCCAGGAAAGCAATATGCTTTGGCTGATGCGTTTTCATGCCGCCCCGATTATGAGCTCGCTCATATCATAATCGTCACGTCGCCGATGACTGATCAATCCGTTCGGCATATGCCACGGATGAACAGTGTGTGGCTTTACGATACGCTCTTCGCAGCAAGGAGCTTTAAAACTCGAATATTAAATTGTCGGCTCGATTGAGAGCAAGCGTACATCGATATTCTATCGATAAGGGTTTTTGTTCTATTCGACTGATGCCGCGGATTTCCCGTGCATCTTGTTCCTTACGCTGAGAATCTAAAGTATCGAATCCTCTATTAGGCCCATGATACTCTTTTAGTGGTCATCTCGTTCGAGAAAGGACCTACGGATCAGTAAGCCAGAGTTATTGGTGGCCCAAACTCTTTAAATGGTAATCATTTAAGTTCGCACATGCAAATCTTGCATACGAGTTAAATCCTTGGCAGATGCAACGGCACCGCTTGTTAGTTTGCCCATACCCACTGAGTGTTAAGATTCTATCAGTATGGTTTTGTGTCTGGCCTTCCGAAAGATTCGGCCGGTAATACGGGCATCGTGATCTTCGCTGACCGTTTGATCAAAATGGCTCATTTAGCGACTGTGCCAGATACAATTAATGGTGATGTACAGCAGGCTGTTTATTGATCGCTTGTTTAGGCAACACGGGCTGCCAGTGGCAATCGTCTCCAATAGAGATACCCTTTTGACGGGTACGCTCTGAAAATCTATCTACACGAGTGCTTGTCACCAGATTGGACATGTCCACGTGAACGGCCTCACACACCCACGCGTTCCTTAAGCGCTACCACTACGTGGTTTGGGGCTTGGTGCGTGAGATATAGCCGATCGGCTTGCTGATATCAGCCCTGTTACGATAAATACACAGGTTCAGCGAATTTCTCGCAACGCGAATAAATATCTTACGACATGTGCGGGCTACAGTGGCTGATAGCCAAGACAGACAAAAAGGAATAATCTGATGCTAGAAGCAGAAGCTGTATCAATTCTTACGAGGTCGGTGACCGAGTATTACAAAGCTTTTGCTGGCACTCTTCAACAAATATGTGGTTTGAATCTATGCTTTCTATGAGCCTTTGCTTTCGCAAAGGCTGCAGCCCGACAATGATCTTGCTCCTCCCTGAGGATAGCTTGTTCTAGCTCTTCATCAAGTAGGTTTTTAAATATCTTGGCCATCATGCCGGGTGTTCTATGTAATGCGGTGAAAGCATCCGCGACACCACGTTATAGGAAGCCTGACGAGGCTCGTATTCACGGCAATGCATGCTAGCTTTAAGCTCCTCACCCTCTTCCTCAGATGAAAGCTCCTCGTCTTCAAGAAAGGAGGAAATGGTCGGTGACCCACGTCTGGATGTCATAACACAAAAGGGATGTTAACACAGCAATTAGATTAGCTGTTCGTTATCCAACCCCAAAGAGGAAATGTGAGCTACTGTAGACACTAGGTAATAGTCTGATGGGAGAGGGTACACTTCGTTTACCAACCTTTAATATTGTACAATTCACATTGTGGATTATATAACCCTTCTACTATTTAAAGTGGGCGATATCATTGAATCCGATTTTAATTAGTAATACGAGTGGCTGCCACCAGATCGAGATCTGTTTATTTTTTTATGTGACTGGGGTAAGGGTTCTTAAACATTTAATATAGTCAGTAGTCCTTTTGATCTTAATGTGGCTTGTGCCTTCCTTAGGCTTGCGCAGCGATCGGTGAGAGCTGCTAAAATAAGCGAAGAGCTGTCAACAGAAGCAAAACCAAGTGGAGAAATAAATCAGTAGATAAAGGCCAGCATGCCATGCTTAACATTTGCAGAGGTCAAAAAAACTGAGTTAAATTAGTCAGCGATAACAGATCTTCTATACAGTCAAAGCTAAAATAGGGGCAACAGTAGAACGAGGTATAATAATTGGCCTTCAAGGTCGCACTAGATCAACTACAAAAGCTAATAGGCTTTATAAAAGAATAAAGAGAAATTATGCTTTTCATAAAAAAAATAATGCCAATGCTTACTATGGGCACGTCAAGAGCTTTCGAATATTTAATCAGCCGCAAAAGAATATCACAACTAAAGCACGCTTTTTAAATCAACAGGAAAGGTTGTTCCTATAAGTAACAAGCCTTTCCAAGTTGTGTACTCTCGGGCACTATCTGCCACTTGGTTCTACGAATCACTGAGTCCCTTCAACTAGAATTCATTGAGTTCTACCTTTTGTAACGGGCTAAGGTTGCCCTATGTTACACAATCCCCATAAAGTACACTTTGTGTACCTAAAGGAGATGGTAACTTACTTAAAAGAAGTAACTAGACCCACCATTTCGATATGGTTCACCCTTGCGTATGTGATGCACACAGGATGACGCCTAGCGGATTCCAAGATACGAGGTATTTAAAATAGTTCGCTCGCAATACATATCAGCGCCTATCTACAGAGAAGGAATTTATGATTGGTTAAAATAGTTTTTTACATAATACGATTTAATATAAATCAGTCTTAAAACTTCTTCCTAGTTCGTACGTGCGCACGTGGAGCCAGATTACCGCTCCCGTGACGTCACTTGTACTAAGGTACTTAGTTCGTTTGGTGAGGTCGCTTAGGCGCCCACCAACTCCCTCACTGTTAGAGAAGACGGTCAAACCGCTTCCTCGCTTTGCTGGGGTGTCTGCTTAAGTAGACCGTGGCCGCAACAGACGTGCCCGCCTACACTTGGTAGCACTCCCACGGCCCCCATCTCTGAGCGTGTAGGTGAAGATGAGCCTCAATTTTGATTGGGCTCTTTTTTCATCTCTCCGATCATTATCGGGAGTTGGCTGAGCACTTGGCGCAGGGACTTGGTGAACAAGCCCTGGCCAGGCTCTTGGGCGGTCCTCCTGAGCAACATCTAGCTCAGTTGGAGCAGTTTGAGGCGTTCGTGCTCGGACAGCGCAAAGCCGCGTCCGAGGCACAGAGCCATGCTGCGGCGGAGTCTGTCACTCAGATCTGGATGGGGTTAGGCGTGAGCAAGCTCGGAGCGAGGCTCTCGACAGGACTGTTGAGGTGCTCTCCCCCGGCCGCATCAGCTGAGGCCCATTCGAATAGACCCGCCCAAGTTCGATGGAACTGCAGCTCACACGACTGTTCACTGGCTGTTAGTCGTGGAGCATTGCGGTGTGGCGCAGCTCATCGAGGAGACGACAGCCGGATGGTGTCCTATGCCATATCGCACCTGCGGGGTAAGGCCTCAGAATGGGCTTACCTGGCGCTTACGGTGGACCTCAAGGCGTTCCCTTCATGGTTGATCTTTTAAGACAACGATTCGCGCCATGTATCAGCCGCCGAACAACGAGGTGTTGCTTCAGACGCGCTTCTTTGTAGCGCGACAGGCGAAGCGGTCCCTGGAAGAGTAGGTGCAGGAGAGGCTGTCACTATCGGCGTCAATAACCGTAAGTCCGATTCCAAAGCACATTAAGGTGCCCACGTTTATGAACGGACTACGGCATGGCCCATCGCGACAGGCCCTTTTTTGAAAGGTGCCGTCGACGATGGAAGAGGCAATCCAAATTGCCTTAGTTGAGAAGCAATCCTTCAACAGTGCCTAAGCGACAGCTTGGTAAAAGCCGTCGGCCGAGTGGTCAGATGCCACTCCGATGGAGTTGGGCAATGCAGACATTGTCCGGTTTATATGCGGTAGACGCGGCCAAATAATGGCTCGCTGCTATGTTAGGGTCCCTGCTGGTGCGAAGACGCCCAGCAAGAGGACTCCTTCCCCAAAGGGCGATGGCGAGAGCCAGAGTGCGAGACGCATGAGTTCTGCATGACTACGGAGAGGTCGGGAAATGCGGAAGCGCAGTAGGGGCGGGATGCCCTACTGACGTGGACTCTGAAGTTACCCCTAAGTTCACAGTTGTCGAATAAATGGGTAGCATAGTCCCTAAGGTCTCGAAATTTCGGACCTCATCCCTGCTGGTCTATAGCGCTCAAGTACGAGGCTATGACCCCGACGTGCTTCTATGGCATCATCTAATTTAACGAACCATCTCAAAAGGGAGTCACCTTCGACTGCCTTTAACTTGGAGATTTCGATCTTTAAGCTTTCGGGTCGACGCGGAAGTATCGGCACATCCAGCAGCATGTAAATACTGCTGCCTCAACAGTTCCATCTATTGAGCACCCTGTTCTCTCAACACCTCTGTGTGTTGAAAGCCTTGCTGGTGAAGCAAGGCTACTTTCTCTTGAGCCCTGTCGAGTTCGTGTTGAACTCGGCTTTGGCCGCATGCTGTTCATCTCTTCTAGGAGTTTACCGTGTGGCGCCAACGGCTGGCCCGCCTTCGACCGAACTCATTCGTGCGATCGCTCTCCATTCAAGGTCACTCAAATGAGTAACCCTTCACGCGTGGCGTGATAACTTTCGAGAGGCTGGAAAGCTCCCACTTTTTCAGCCGACATGTACATGTTGGACGGAACGTGCGTAGGTCACTGAGCGGACTACTAAGTGCTACCAGGCTTAACGGGGCACCTTTCACTAGTACTGATCAGTACAAGTTAACCTTACACTGATTACAGTGTAGGTAGTGTGCCTCGAAACTTTACGTACACAAGGGCACAGAGGAGCGTTTCTAAGTAGCTAAAGAGCTTTAGCTACCAAAGGTAATTCAAGGAATTAGAATAGGGAAAAGTAAAGCTATATAAATTTATTTAGTTTCCTATCTAACGATCTTCTATCTACCACTGAACTTATTATTTTAATCACAAACGAAGTATGGCGCCTCCTTGCGCACCGCACAATCGTGTCTTATACATATTGGCGGGGTTGATTTAGACTTAAATCAACCAATCGATAGAGCTAATGTCCTACTGCATCAATATTACCTAATTTTAAAATATTGGATCTATTTAAGTCAAAATTAAAAATGTAGCGGAGCTACTTCACTTCTGAAGTCAGAGGAAGACTTTCAGACTCAGAGAGTCTCTTAGTTTAATAGATCTAATGCATTAAACAACTCAGGGAGTCGCACAAGCTATTAGAGCTTAATGATTCGTATTTCAAAGGATCCAGGGGTTAGTAAAACCAAGTGGCAACTAGTGCCCGGGAGTATATACCTTAGAAAGGCTTCTGTCTCTCTCGGATCAATGCGCAAGCCTTAGGAAGGCACTAGACGCTTCAAGATTAAAGGAGAAACTGCACTTTATATAATTATTTAATCTTAAACCTAGCCCTAGCTAGTTTAAGAATAAATTTCGGCCGTCAGAGTTATATCTGGCGGCGACCACATTTGATACCCATAATACATGGGATTTAAGTAATTAACTATTTTCGAATAGGATAAGGGGTATTTTACCCATAAAGAAAAAGTACCACAACAACGGTTCTCCAACCAAATGTGTGCCCCATTACACCCTACCCCCATCAGACTGCTGACACCGAGTGACAACATTCGCTTCATTTCCTCCTTGAGGTTGAAACATAAACAGCTAACCGTTTGGTTGCGTTTTACTTTCCTTTGTTTCATGAAAATTAAGCGTGAGTCACAGACTCTTAGCACCTTCCTCGACGATAAGGTAATGGTTGACTTTGATCGTCACACTCCATCAAAGGATAAGGAACAAGAGTGTCGATCTTACACGCATTCTCCTCCGGATGACCGTCGGCGGGCCCTAAATCCGTTCTCAGAACATGGTGCCGCTGATCTCCTAACTGCACTGAGCAGGACACAGGATTCTGAGTCCAACATTATTACGAATCCGCTCGATGAAGAGTAAGAGTGGGCAATTTTCATAGAGAAACAAGCTCGTCGTCGAGCTGCAGAGACAGCGAAAGCTAAAGCTCGTAGTAATTACAGATTAATTCCGTTAAGTATGGAAAGCATCTCAAAGAGATCGCAGGTCACAACTTGGCCATCTGGATCTCCGGTTCCACGGTGAGGATGCCGGAGGAGATCGCTTCTCGTGACGCTCTTCATGAGCGATACATTACGCCAAAGTAATGACGCGAAGTCAGTATCCGACGCTCTTGCGTGATCAAGCCGGTGGGGCTTCGGTGACCTCAATGAGGGAAATTTCAATCTTTTTATTCCCAAACGAAACAAGAAGTAAAAACGAAATCTTATTTGAGAACTGGGTCCATCGGGTCCGCCGCCTCCGCAAAATTTAGAATATTAGAGAGTCTGCGGATGTGACTAATGTTCGTTTGGAGCGGAAGCTTCGCTTCGATTTAGCCAAGCTTAAGGCCAAAGGCCAGTTACGTTTGGCATTTATGCCACAAAACGAAGAAAGGTCTAGCCGATATTTTCAGTGCTTCGGTCGGCCGTACAATCATGGATCGAAGCCGCACTGAGGCTATAGATCCACCTAATCTCACGTCTAGTGGTGGGAAGCGTCGTTTGACGCGAGTTGACCCTGAGCTTGGCGCTCAAAAACGTCAACGGCGTACGGGCAATCTTGCCGAAGAGGTACCTCAAACTCCCAAGAGTTTCCAGAAGAGGAAATCCTAGCCACTTCACCAGATACTGATATTGACCCTTACGACGACGTCGCTTTAAAAGTCTCTCCACATGAAACTGAAGATTCCCCCGCGCATCAAGCAATGCGGGAGGGGGCCGAAAATTTCGGCGGAAGCATTTGATGCTCTACGACACAAGGTGCAATTTCTTCGTGAGGTCCTTGCTCGGGTTGAGAGCTCTTTTGAGGTGGTTCGGGACCGTCTTTTGACGTTGGAGCATCAGCAGCCTTGTTTAGAGGGCCAGCTGGATATCCTGGTGAGGATGCAGCAATCTGCGACATGACTGCCTGTCGGCGCAAGCGCCTTCAAGTCCGCGTGGGAAGGGTCCCAATATGGCTTAAGCAAGCCAACGGAGAACACTGGGTGTGTACGCAGCTTGCTAAGAAGGTATAGCGTATAAGCTAAACCCTTCTCGGCCACGACCGTGAATGGTCCAATAAAGCGCGGGCGCAATTTGGTCTTGAAGACCGCGGAAACCAAGCTGGTAGGTAGATTTTTAGCATTAAATAAAACTCGGTTTCCGACCATATAAGAATTAATACAGCTTTTGCCTTTGGCATCTGCTTGTACTTTTTGTTTGTCTTGGCTATCAGCCATCGTATCCCTTACATGTCTTAAGACACTAAATCGCGTCGCGAGAAACTCGCTTACTTGTTTTCGAACGGTAACAGGGTTGATAACAGCAAGCCTATCAGCATGCCTATCGGCTAATTCTCCCCCATCAAGCCCTGAACTACGCAGTGGTATCGTTAATGGAACGCGTGGGTGGGCAAGACCGTTTATATAGAACGGAGTATAGCCTGTAGAGGCATGTACAGCGTTATTTAACGCAAACTACACCATTGGGAGCATTGAGCTCCAGCGCTTTGGTATCTGAGCACGCACGCTGCTTAAAACGTCTTCAATGACGCGATTGACACGTTCAGTTTGACCATCGGTCTACGGATGGTCCGCGGTGGACATGTCCAATCTGGTGCCAACCACTCGGAAAATTGATTTCCAGAAATTTACCCGTGAAACGGGGGGCCCGATCAAAGACAATTGCCACTGGCAAACCGTGTTGTCGAAACACGCGATCGATTAACAGCCTTGCTGTACCTTCACCATCAATGTTACCCGGCACAGCCGCTAAGTGAACCATTTTGCTATGCCAGAGCTACCGGCCGAATCTTCCGGTAACCCGAAAACAAAATCTATACAAATGGACTATTAATACCCTATGGGTACGGGCAGACTTGCCAGTGGCACAGCAGCATGCGTCGAGGGTTTAACCCGTTGGGCAAGTTTCGCATGTGCAAACGTATGTGCTGAGCCATTTATAAAGTTTAGGCCACCAATAAATCTGGCTTACATCGTTTCTCTACCGAGATGACCACCAAGGATAGTATTGTGGGCCTCATAGAGGATTCGGTACTTCAAATCCTCATCATGAGGAAAAACGACGCGCGGAGGCCGCAGCGTCCGTGCAATAAAGCAACAGGTCGTTTTTATAGAAAATCGATGTAACCTTGCCGCAAACGTGCCGACAATTTAAAACCCGATTCAGTGCTCTTTGGAGCTCGTAGCAGACCTACACACTACTCATCCGTACCGCAAGCCGAACGAATTATTCGGCAATAGGCGACATTATAGTCGTTAAATGAGAGAGCTCATAATTCGGCCTGCGTGATAATGCATCAGCCAAAGCATCTGCTTGCTAGGCTTATATTCACCTCGAAGCTGTATTCGACGAAAAAGGATAGCCATTGGGCCATTCTCCGTGAGAATTGGGGCTACTTAGTCGCAGTGCGGAATGACACGTGATCTGTATATATCATAAACGGCTAAGAGCCGAGCAGATCACCTCTGAATATGACGAGAGCATACTTCATAGCAAAGAATTCATTGTCATGAACTAAGTAGTTCTTTAAGCTGTCTTGACTTGAACGCGATTACACGTTCACGCCCATTCGCATATGTTTGTAACAGAGCACTGTCAATGGCAAATCCGATGCGTCGCAGACGACCCTAAAAGGTCAATTTGGATTTGGCAGTGCCAGAATCGGGGCATGGATAAGACCATCCTTAATTGCTTGAAAAGCATTATGCTCTGTGCTAGTCCAGCACTATTTTATATCCTTTTTTTTAAGGAGATTAGATAATGTCCTAGCCATATTAGCGTAATTATCGCTATATATATATATTGGCGTGACCCAACCACATACGCAAATCCTTTTGGTTTTTAGAAACCGGCCAATCTACTATAGCTTTAACCTTAACGGGATCCGCTCTAAGGCTTCGCTTCCCAATGAAGCACCCTAAAAGGGAATTTCTTCTGCGCCAAAAACGCATTTAGATGCATTGGCATACAGTTTATTTGTTCACATACACTCGAGCACTGCTAGCAGATGGTCTGAATGGTTTTCTACATCAGACCGACCCTGCCCCGCACGACTATAGACAAAAATGTCATCAAAATAAGTCTGTGCATAACCTCGATGAGGGCGTAACAGTTGCGTCGCTAGACGATTAAATATTGCCAGGGCGTTGGAAAACCCTTGTGGTATAACCAACCACTCCCATAGCATACCGCTTGGGGTGCTAACCGCGTAAGCGGGATATCGCTAGCTCGCATGAGCAGTTAGTAATAACCATCGACTACGTCAAGTGCACTGTACATTGTACATCCCACCCAATTGTTCTGAAGAACATCCTGTCTAGGAATGAGGGTTTCTTGCTGGTATAGTGGCAGCATTAAGCTTATTATAAGCATTTACAATGCGCCATTTACCATTTGGCTTTTTGACACAAAATGTCGGCGTCAAATGGGGAGACTTGCTCTCTCGTACCATTCCAGCCTCGTGTTTAGCACGGAACAAATCGTATAATGACACCACGCTGTTCCTTTGGTAAAGGCCACTATCGTGTGACACAGTATTTGGCTTCAGGAGCCAAGTCAGTTTCATGACAGACACCTCTATCCGGAGGTAAAACAGATGGTGGATTGGTACATACCACATCTTGGAAGTTCTTAATTAAGGAATTAAATTGATCCGTAGGATCTATAAGAATCGATGACCCACTCCGCGCACTAAGTGCCGTTTTGTGTCATCCAGGACAGCTTTGTCCAGAAGTGACGATGAGTTTAACTCAATCGGTTGTCGAATGACAACCATCTCAGATAACTCGTTAGCCTTTGATGCTCGGCCGCACTAAAAAATAGACATTCCGTCTAGCTCTAAAAGAGCATGCAACGAAGGGATTTCCGCAAGGCTAACTTCTCCCTCGATGATACCGGTTACACCATTTAGAAGCATATGTAATTGCTCAATTGTATCACTTTGTGAGGGTATAAACGCTTCGCGTCTCCCCTGTCTTTAAAAAGAAACGAAACAAAACGCCTCTTAGAGGCCGGGACATTCACGTCCCCAAATTTTCCAGCCTGTATTGGTTCTATACCAGAGATGGTGTCTAGTTCGGCATCCGACAAGGAGTTAGGAAACTCAACTTCTTTGTCCAGCGACCGTTTACGTGTTGTTTCACGTACATTAGAAGATTTGACCCGAATTGCCCTGGCGCGATTCGCCAATAGTGTCACTATTGACCCTCAGTATGGTGCCACCTCGGCCGACCACACTCGGTGGACTTAGACGTGCCACTCCACGTATCTCAGGGATGTTGGCCATTGATAACTCGGCCTTAAACCTACAATGATTTCAGCATTTAGTGAAACGTTATTATAACGAGTGTCACTCGACGGAGTACGTGCCGTTCCACTTATTTCTGCTGAGTCGGGCTCAGAATTAATGTTTTTAACATTAGACTTTATTTACTCAGACATGCCAATGTCTAAAACACTGACAGACTCATTCAATGATCCGCGCCAATAGCCATTTTGTTGCCTAGCAAAGGTGGCTTCATGACTTTCCAAACTTTTGCTAGGAACATTGCGCGTGGCGCCTAAGTCTTAGACCTCCAATCGATCCATGGCTCATGGTGTTCTAACAGGTTAAACCAAGGATGAGATCATATCTCGAATCCAAGTCAAGGGCGAGACAGCATTAAATACTGTCAAAGTCCAGAAACTTTATGCCTGAGTTCAATGGAACTTTGGGAACAGTGACACGAGTCCAAGTCGCTAAGAGAACAGTGATTGTATCACCTTCATGCGCTCTAAGCGCCTCAACGTATTGTTGACTTCCCCCAAGGGAAAGACGTCGAGCATAATTGCAAGACGCTCCTGCGTCATTCAAAATTGACCATGGTTTATCAAAGCCCTTCACAGTCGCTTCAGCGACCAACAAGCCAGGCTTGCACTCATGCCGTGCCATAACGCACCGAGCTAATTGGGGCTAGGTCCTGTTTACTCTCACCTCCTAGAGGTTCAACAGAGCCTAGGTCTTCTCCAGTAGGGTGCCACGCACCTACTGGGTGTCGACGTTTTTTCGCACCGTACCAGATTACTGGTATAGGTCGGAATTGGTGCTCTTTCGAGCTTTAGGGGACAGGCCGGACGTATATGTTTGTGCTTCCGCAAATATAACATCTATATATGTTCTTATTCTGTTTTTCTTGAAGTGTCTCTTCTTCCCCAATGAGGCTTAGATCCATAGGTTGCGGTCTATTAGGCGGTACCCATGTGATCGATGAGCTTGTTTGGCAAACAAGCGTGCTACCATGAGCAAACTTAAAGTCGAACTCAGCGCGTAGGGCTATGGTAGCCTCTTCGAAAGTAGCAGGATGGGATCGAAATAGTTCCATCCTTGCAACGCCCTCGTGAGACCCCCCATAAAAACTCTTACGACAATTGCTTCTTGCACCGGGTCTTGATGCATAAGTGCAATGAGAGTCTCAACTCCTGGACATAGTCCCCTAGGGTTCGTTTACCCTTTTGTGTCGCTAGGACCGTGCTCGCATGCGAAAAGCCTGATCAGGCGGTGCAAACATGCTGGTCATTTGCTGTTTCAGCGAATCCCATGAGGGAAAGCGTCGTCTATGGACGTGCTGCACGATATTGCCCACTCCATGGTTCTACCTCCAAGTTTGGACATGGCCATAGCCACCTTTTGCCGTTCTGTTAAGAACAAGGCGGAATCAATGGACATTATCATCTGCTTAATCGGAAAGGAGATTTTCTCCCTCTTTTGTTTCAAATCTCTTCACATTTACAGTTAGAGGGCGAGCCCTCGGCTCTGAGTCAGGTACAGAGATGTACCGGATTGGCATAGATGCCGCTAAGTGGTCCTGTACCTGACCGATCAGGGAGGTTTCGTACCGCATGAAGGCTTCAAGCCTCGCATGCAGGACCTCTGGTCCCTGGAATAAAATGAACTCTACATGTTCAAGCCCAAAAAAGTGTTAAGTTTGTCATATACTGCGCGTTGCGCCTCTGAAAGTTCTGTAACCTCTTCCATAACAGTGAAGGCTTAGTTCGCTGTTAAATACTCAGGCGGAGATTGACTACAAGTGCTACCAGGTGTAGCGGAGCTACCTCACTCCTAAAGTCAGAGGAAGACTTCTAGACTCAGAGAGTCTCTGGTTCTATAGAACTAATGGGATTAACAACTCAGGGAGTCGTACAAGCTATTAAAGCTTAATGAATACTAGTTCAAGGGATCCAGGGGTTAGAAACACCAAGTGGCAACTAGTGCCCGAGAGTGTATACCTTAGAAAGGCTTCTGTCTCTCACCGATTAATGCGCAAGCCTTAGGAAGGCACTAGACGCTTCACGATCAAAAAGGGAATTGCACCCGATTTAATTATTTATTCCAAAACCTTACCCTAGCTAGTTCAAAAATAGATTTCGGCCGCCAGATTTATATCTGGCGGCCACCACCTTTAAAACCACACTTAAAAGGGATTTAAGTAGTTAACTATTTTAGAATAGGTCAAAAGGGTATTTTACCTATAATGTAACGGGGCGTATCGTTAACTGGAATTAACACCTAAATGTTAATAATAAATATATTATCTAAAGGGTAGATAGTGTTTGAAGAATATTACTTTACATGGTAATATTCCAAAAGCTTATCTATTAGTAGATATAGACCAATATATCTTCTTTCTCCGCGATCCAGTCAGCGCTGGATGCGCGCAAAGAGAGAGACAGATACGACTCTTTTACATGTTTGTTATATTTTACAATTAAGTTAGTATTAAACAGGAAGTTAGTATTAAATAGATAGAACAGAGGAACTTTATAATATTAATACAGTTTTTAGTTAACCCTCTTTAAAGCAAGTGTTTTAAAGAGTCTTCCTCTGCAAGTACTAGTGTACGTGAAGTGACGTGAGGCACCAATCGCACTGAGGCAGTCCGAAGTGGAATTGTACTGAAGCATTACAAGTCAGTAGTGCCTCGTTACACCTGGTAGCACTTTGTAGTCCGTCCAAGCACCACAGTTCCATTATCTGACATGAACGTCCTAGATGATTATGGAAATACGCATAAAGTTTTGCGTGATAGCTAATTCTTTCCAAGTTACACAGGAAGGAGTGCGGTCGAACGAATGAGTTTAACCGTAGGGAACGATGCCATCTTGGCCATGCTGTCCGGATTGGACAAAGATGCCCTCCATTCAGCCATCGCCAAGTTTATACAATATGAACGTGACGAAGCGAAGGAGAAGGTATCCTTGCTTAATCAGCAAGGCTCTCAACAGGCATAACTGTTGAGGTTACAGCAGGTACAGATCCCTGTACCTGGGATGAGTACACGCGTCGTCCCGAAACCTTAAAGGTTGACATCTCTAAGTATAGGGGAGTCGAAGAAGACTCCCTCTTAAGATGGTTTGTCGAGTTGGACGATGCCATAAGGGCTCGTCACATCTTCGACGAGCAAATGCAAGTCGCATTTGCTCAGTCAAAATTGGCAGGTCATGCCAAAACTTGGGCACAGACCTTGCGCGACCCATACGTCTTTGGGTCGCTTGAGGCTTTTAAAGCCCGGCTCAAATAGACGTTTGAACTGCCTAGGGCTGAGTTCAGAGCTCGATCAGAGCTTCTGAAACTCAAGCAAGGCAAGCGTAATGTTCACGCTTATGCCCAGCACATACGACTCTTAGCGAGTTGTATCACAAACAACCCAGTTCATGAACACACGTTGATTACGGTGTTCATGCAAGGTCTTACGGATGGTCCCGTAAAGACCCACCTGTTCCGCTTGGAACTGGATACGCTTGAAGAAGCAATATCCGTTGCGGAACAGGAGGACTTTAGCTTGAGACAGGCTCAAGCTAGTTCGTCATC
>NW_027152195.1:1180-13667 GCF_004359215.1 Bremia lactucae | reverse complement strand
AAGTTTGCTTAACAGACAGAAAAGAAGAGATACTTAATTATATTAATACAGTTTTTATTTAACCCTCTTTAAGTAAGTTGTCGTAAAGAGAAGTCTTTCTCTGCACGTACTAGTGTACGTGAAGTAACGTAAGGCACCACTCGCAACTGAAGCAGTGCGAAGTGGACTTGTACTGAAGCAGTACAAGTCGTAGTGCCCCGTTACACACCACGTGTAACGGGCCACCTTTCACTAGTACTGTAACGGGGTGTACCGTTACATGAAATCAACACTTAATGTAGCGGAGCTACCTCGCTCCTAAAGTCAGAGGAAGACTTTCAGACTCAGAGAGTCACTTAGTTCTATTGAACTAATGGGTTTGACAATTCAGGAAGTCGTACAAGCTATTAAAGCTTAAGAAATCCTAGTTCAAGGGATTCAGGGGTTCGTAGAACCAAGTGGCAACTATTGCCCAAGAGGATATACCTTAGAAAGGCTTCTATCTCGTGAAGATCAATGCGCAAGCCTTAGAAAGGCACTTCACGCTTTAAGATCAAAAAAGGAACTGCACTTATTTTGTTATTTAATTTAAAAACCTTACCCTAGCTAAATTTTAATATAGATTTTGGCCGCCAGATTTATATCTGGCGGCGACCACATTTGTTATCCATATTTTTTGGTATCTAAGTAACTAACTATTTTAAAATTTGATAAAAGGGTATTTTACCCATAAGGTCAATGTACCACAACAATGGTTCTCCAACCGATGTGTGCCCCATAACACCCTCCCCCATCAGACTGTTGACACCGAGTGACAACATTCGCTTCACACCCTCTTTGAGGTTGGAATCTAAACAGCTAACCGTTTGGTTGTGTTTCCATTCCTATGTCTAATGACAATCAAGTGTGAGTCACAGACTCTGAGCACCTTCCTCGACGATGAGGGAGCGGTGGACTTTAAAAATCACTCTTTATCAGAGGAGGAGGAGAAAGAGCGTCGTTCTCTCACGCCTTCTTCTCCGGATGAACGTCTGCGGGCCCCGAATCCGTTCCCAGAACGCGGTGCCGCTGATGTCTTAACTGCATTGAGCAGGACACGGGACCCTGAGTCCAACATCATCACGAATCCGCTCGATGAAGAACAAGAGCAGATAATCCTCCTACAGGAAAGAGCACGTTGTCGAGCTGTTTAGATAGCGAAAGCTAAGGCTCATAGTGAATATAGATTCGCTCCGTTTAGTGCGGACGAGCGTCTCAAAGAGATAGCGGGTCATAGCTTGGCCATCTGGATTTCAGTGACCCGGCGAGGACGCCGGAGGAGATCGCTGCCCGCGACGCTCTTCATGAGCAATACCTTACGCCGAAGGTAATAAAGCGAAGCCAGTATCTGACGCGTTTACCTGATCAAGCCCGTGGGGCTTCGGTGATCTCCATGAGGGAAATTCCGATCGTTTTGTTTCCAAGCGAAACAAGAACTGAGAACGAAGTCTCATTTGAGAAATGGGTTTACCGGGCCCGTAAACTCCGAAATATCTGGAATATCAGAGAGTCTGCGAATAGAGGGATGTTCGTTTGGAACGAAGGCTTCGCTTCGACTTTGCTAAGCTTAACGCCAAAGGCCAGTTTCGTTCGGCATTTATGCCACAAAACGATGAAAGCCCTAGCCAATATTTCAGTGCTTCGGTTGACCGTACAACCATGGATCGAAGCCGCACTGAGGCTATAGATCCACCTAATCACACGTTTAGTCGTGGATAATGTCGTTTGACGCGAGTTGACCCTGAGCTTGGCGCTCAAAAACGTTAACGGCGTACGGGCAATCTTGCCGAAGAAGTACCTCGAACTCCCAAGTTTTCAGAAGAGGGGTATCCTAGCCACTTCACCTGATACTGGTATTGACCCTCATGACGACGTCGCTTTAAACGTTTCTCCACATGAAACTAACAGTTCCCCCGCGCATCAAGCAGCGCGGAAGGGGGCCGAAATTTCGGCGGAAGCATTTGATGCTCTACGGCACGAGGTGCAACTTCTTCGTGAGGTCCTTGCTCGGGTTGAGAGCTCTTTTGAGGCGGTTCGGGGCCGTCTTTCGACGCTGGAGCGTCAGCAGTCTCGTTTAGAGAGCCAGCTGGACATCCTGGTAGGGATAGAGCAATCTGCGGCACGACCGCCTGTCTCGGCGCAAGCGCCTTCAAGTCCACGTGGGAAGGGTCCGGATATGGCCTAAGCAAGCCAACGTAAGACACTGGGTGTATACGCAGCTTGCTAAGAAAGTTTAGCGTATAAGCTAGGCCCTTCTTGGCCACGACCGTAAATGGTTTAATAAAGCGCGGGCGCAATTTGGTCTTAAAGACCGCGGAAACCAAGTTGGTAGGTTGATTTTAAGCGTTTAATAAAATTCGGTCTCCGACCATATAAGAATTAATACAGCTTCTGCCTTTGGCATCTGCTTGTTTTCTTTTTGTTTGTCTTGGCTATCAGCCATCGTATACCTTACATGTCTTAAAACACTAAATCGCGTCGCGAGAAACTCGCTTACTTGTTTCCGAACGGTAACAGGGTTGATATCAGCAAGCCTATCAGCAAGCCTATCGGCTAATTCTCCCCCATCAAGCCCTGAACCACGCAGTGGTATCGTTAATGGGACGCGTGGGTGGGCAATACCGTTTATATAGAACGGAGTATAGCCTGTAGAGGCATGTACAGCGAGCATTGAGCTCCAGCGCTTTGGTATCTGAGCACACACGCTGCGTAAAACATCTTCAATGACGCGATTGACACGTTCAGTTTGACCATCGGTCTGCGAATGGTCCGCGGTGGACATGTTCAATCTGGTGCCAACCACTCGGAAAATTGATTTACAGAAATTTACCCGTGAAACGGAGGTCCCGATCAGAGATAATTCCCATTGGCAAACCGTGTTGTCGAAACACGCGATCAATAAACAGCCTAGCTGTACCTTCACCATCAATGAAATCCGGCACGGCCGCTAAGTGAGCCATTTTGCTCAATCGGTCAACAAAGACCACTATGTCGAAGTTATCGGCTGAATCTTTCGCTAGACCGAAAAAAAAATCCATACTAATGGACTCCCAGCAACCTATGGGGACGGGAAGGCTCGCCAGTGGCGCAGCAGCATGCGCCGATAGTTTAACCCGTTGGCAAGTTTCGCATGTGCGAACAGATGTGCTGACCCATTTATAAAGTTTGGGCCACCAATAACTCTGGCTTACAGAGCCGCAGGTCTTTTCTCTGCCGAGATGACCACCAAGGACAGTATCGTGTGCCTCATAGAGGATTCGGTACTTCAAATTCTCATCATGAGGAACAACGACACGCGGAGGGTTCGCGGTGTCTGTGCAATAAATCAACAGGTCGTTATCGATAGAAAAACGATGTAACCTCGCACGCAAACGTGCCCGTAATGTAATACCCGAATCCGAGTTCTGTAAGGCTTGTAGCAGGGTTACACACTGTTCATCCTTGGCGTAAGCCGAACGGATTAATTCAGAAATAGGTGAATGAGAAAGCTCATAATCCGGCCTGCGTGATAACGCATCGGCCAAAGCATTTTGCTTGCCGGGTTGATACTTCACCTCGAAGTTGTATTCCACAAAAAAGGATAGCCATCGGGCCATTCTCGGTGAGAGATGGGGCGACTTAGTCGCGGTGCGTAAGACGCGTGATCTGTATAAATCACAAACGGCTTAGAGCCGAGCAGATGAACTCTGAATTTAACGAGAGCATACTTCATAGAAAGTAACTCTTTGTCATGAACTGGGTAGTTCTTTTCCGCAGCTTTAAGCACGGAAGAAGTCGAATCAATAATAGCGGCTGGCTAGACTCGAACACAATAAATGTTCATGCCTCTCAACATCTGTTTGTAACAGAGCATTGCCAATGGCAAAATCGGATGCGTCACAGACGACACTGAAAGGCCAATTTGGGTTTGGCAGTGCCAGAATCGGGGCATGGATAAGACTATCCTTAACTGCTCGAAAAACATTATTTTCGGTGCTAGTCCAGCACCATTCTGTATCCTTTTTAAGGAGATTAGATAATGGCCTAGCCATATCAGCGTAATTTTCACTATATTTGTGTAAATAATTGGCGAGACCCAACTACTTACGCAAATCCTTTTGGTTTTTAGGAACCGGCCAATCTATTATGGCTTTTACCTGCGGGATCCGCTCTAAGGCCTCGCTTCCCAATGAAGCAACCTAAAAAAGGAATTCCGTCTGCGCCAAAAATGCATTTTGATGCATTGACATGCAATTTGTTTGTGCACATGCACTCGAGCACTGCTCGCAAATGGTCTAAATGGTTTTCCATATCCAATCGACCTGCTCCGCACGACTATGGACAAAAATGTCATCAAAATAAGTATGTGCATAACCTCGATGAGGGCGAAACAGTAGCGTCACTAGACGATTAAATGTTGCCGGGGCGTTGAAAAGCTCTTGTGGCATAACCAACCACTCCCATATCATACCGCTTGTGGTGCTAACCGCTGTAAGCGGGATTTCGCTAGCTCGCATGAGCAGTTGGCAATAACCATCGACTACGTCAATTGCACTGTACATTTTACATCCCACCCTCTTGTTCTGAAGAACATCCTGTCTAGGAATGGGGCTCGGCAGCACTCATCAATAGACATTTCGTCTAGCTCTAAAAGAGCGTGTAACGAAGGGATTGCCGCAAGGCTAACTTCTCCCTCGATGTTACCGGTTACACCATTTACAAGCGTATGTAATTGCTCAATCGTATCACTTTGTGAGCGTATACACGCTTCGTGTCCATCCTGTCTTGGAGTGGAGACAATACGCCTCTTAGAGACCGGGAAATTCACGTCCCCTAGTTTTCCAGCCTGTATTGGTTCTATACAAGACATGGTGTCTACATCCGACAAGGAGTTAGGTAACTCAACATTCTTATCCAGCGAACATTTACGTGTCGCTTCACGTGCATTGGAAGGATTTGACCGAAAATGCCCTGGTGAACCGCCAATAGTGTCACTATTGACACTCAGTGTGGTGGCACCTCAGCCGACCACACTCGGTGGACTTAGACGTGCCACTCCATGCATCTCAGGGATATTGCACCCTTGAGGTCCTGGCGAACCGCCAACAGTGTCACTACTGATACTCAGTATGATGCCACCTCGGCCGACCATACTCAGTGGACTTAGACGTGCCACTCCACGTATCTCAGGGATATTGCACCCTTGATGATTCGGCATTAGGCAAACAATGCTTTCAGCATTCAGCGATTCGTTATTACAAAGAGTGTCACTCGACGGAGTACATGCCGTTCCACTTATTTCTGCTGAGTCGGGCTTAGAATTAATGTTTTTAACATTAGTGTTTATTAACTCAGACATGCCAATGTCCAAAACACTGACAGACTCATTCAATGATCTGCGCGAATAGCGCTTTTGTTGCCTAGCAAAGGTGGGTTCATGACTATCCAAAACTTTGCTAGGAACATTGCGCGTGGCGCTTAAGGTCTTAGACCTCCAATCGACCTATGGCTCATGGTGTTCTAACCAGGCCATACCAGAATGAGATCATATCTCGAATCCAAATCAAGGACGAGACAGCGTTCCATACTGTCAAAGTCCAGAAACTTTATACCTAAGCTCAATGGAACTTTGGGAACAGTAACACGAGTCCCAGTCGCTAAGCGAACAGTGATTGTGTCACCTTCATGCGCTTCAAGCGCCCTCAACGTATTGTTGACTTCCTTCAAAGGAAAGCGTCGAGCATAATTGCAAGACGCTCCTGAGTCAATTAAAATTGACCACGGCTTATCAAAGCCCTTTACAGTCGCTTGTGCGACTAGCAAGCCAGGTTTGTACTCTCGCCCCGTGTCATTTAGCACCGAGCTGATTGGGGCTAGGTTCTGTTAATTCTCACCTGCTTGAGGTTCAATAAAACATAGGTCTTCCCCAGTAGGGCGCCCCGCACCTACTGGGTATCGACGTTTTCCCGCACCGTACCAGATCTCTGGTATAGGTCGGAGCTTTGCGTGCTTCCGCACATATAACATCATCGGATGGTCTTATGCTGTTCCACAGCTTGAAGAGCCTCTTCTCCTTCCTTAACGAGGCTTAAATCCATTGGTTCCGCTCTATTAGACGGAACCCATGTGCTCGAAGAGCTTGTTTGGTAGACAGGCGTGCTAACGCGAGCACACTTAAAGTCAAACTCGGCGCGTAGTGCTATGGCAACTGGCTCTTCGAACGTAGCAGGATGAGATCGGGATAATTCTGTCCGGGAAACGTCCTCATTAAGACCTCCCATAAAGATGATGACTACAATTGCTTCTTGCACCGGGTCTTGATGCAACTCCTGGGCAAAGTCCTCTAGGGTTCTTTTACCCTGTCGAGTCGCTAGGAGCCGTGCTCGCATGCGAAAGCCTGATCAGGCGGTGCAAACATGCTCGTCATTTGCTGTTTCAGCGAATTTTCTGAGGGAAAAGCGTCGTTTATGGTGTGCTGCACGATAGTGTTCACACCATGGCTCTACCTCCAAGTTTGGAAATAGCCATAGCCACCTTTTGCCGTTCTGTTAAGAACAAGGCGGAATCAATGGACATTTCCATCTGCAATCGTTTTCTGAAAAAAAAACGATTGAAATTAAAATCCAAAAAGGGAAATTTTCTCCTTCTTTTCCCTCAAATGTCTTCACATTTACGGTTAGAGGGCGAGCCCTCGGCTCTGAGTCAGGTACAGAGATGTATCAGGTACAGGACCATTTAGCGGCATCTATGCGGGTTGGCATAGATGCCGCTAAATGATCCTGTACCTGACCGATCAGGGAGGCTTCGTGCCGCATGAAGGCTTCAAGCCTTGCATGCAGGACCTTTGGTCCCTAGGAGATAATAAATCCCACGTGCTCAAGCCCGAATAAGGTTTTGAGCTTGTCATAAGCGGCGCGTTGCGCTTCTGACAATTCTGGAACCTCTTTTATCTTAGTGAAAAAATAGTCTTTTGAAGACTCAGGCGTAGATTGACTACGAGTGCTACCAGGTGTTGCGGAGCTACCTCGCTCCTAAAGTCAGGGGAAGACTTTCAGACTCAGAGAGTCACTTAGTTCTGTTAAACCAATGTTTTTTTAAAAACTCAGGGGGTCGTACAAGCTATAAAAGCTAAAGGAATCTTAGTTAAAGGGATTCAGGGGTTCGTAGAACCAAGTGGCAACTAGTGCCCAAGAGGATATACCTTAGAAAGTGTAACGGGGCTAGAACAACCCGTACTTAGCTTACACTATTTTTAACGCTTTGAGGAAGCCTCAAAGCCCAAGTTTTAGGTGTTTAGTATTTTTAACTCTGTTTTATATTTTGTCTTTTAATCATCCTAAGTACGAATGGTTCCCTTGGACTCATGGGATTCACTCAATCTACGTGCTTATATCTTACTGGCTAATAATGGGACTGAGCCCATTAAACCAGCTAAAATTCGACGTGCTGCTTTCGCTACCTCGAAAGTGCCACCCCTACTTAAGTAACATGTAAACTTAATCGAAACTACTTATGTAACGGGGCGGCCCATTACATCACAGCCTTCTCAAGACAGCACTCACACACCGTGAGTGCCCAACTACAAGACCCTAACGGCCGCTCAAACCAAACGATGACTGAAGACGCGAACGGCAACACCACAGCACTCCCGCGCACTGTCAGCGGGAGTTCGATAGACCACGTGATGGATCAGCACCTGATCCCTTGGGCGCTATACGACTTGTCCGGAGCTCGAGCTCCGGACTCCCTTGAAACGATGCAGGATTGCTTCCGGCGTTTCGGTGGATTATGCGGGAAGAGTCTTGATGGCATCTCGTACGAGTCGCTCCAGCGTTCTTGGTGCGCGTTCATCCGGCGGTGGAACTGGATGCTTGAAGACGGAAGGAGCTTCCAGCAGTGGCTAGCTAATCGCGAATATATCCACGCCGAAGACTCAGTCAGTGTGCTGCGCAAGAAGGTATGCGAGAACGCGTGGAACGTAGATCGACTCTGCTACGAATCTTGTAACTTTTGTGACTCGATGCCTCGTCCAACTCGCGAAACTTGGCAACGACACGTCGCTGAGTATCCACTCAGCAAATATGAACAGCTCTGGATCGGACGGTATAAGCGCAGCTTGATAGAGCACAAGACCGCGGTTAATCGTGGCGCACGCTGGTGACACCACTCGCGTTCTCGGGGTCGTGGTGCCATGCGCTCGCTCCGACGTTCTCGTTCGCGTGGTCGTGGTGACACACGTTCACCACGACGTTCTCGTCGTCGCTCTTCCTGGTGATATTTCACCACGACATTCTCGCAATCGCTCTTGGTCTCGTAGTCGTGTGACGCTTCACCACGACACAGTAGTCGTTCGTCTCGTCCTCGCTCACCGCGAGAACACTCAGGTCGTCGACCAAATCTGAACCAAGCGTATGCACGGACTCGTATGCCCGAACGACGTCTGGAACGTCTCAAAGGAGCGAAGAGCGCGGTTCCCACGTATCCTGCTCGGGTGATAACCCGAGCCAACGTACACGATACTTGCGCGCGGTTGGAACCACGCGCGCATGGAGTCGCGACGATGTCGTTTCGCGACGAGGGTCCTCGTGACCCAACAATCGTTCCACGATCCAGCGCTTCGACCTTCCGCGTCCACAAGCGGCTGTGAACAAGGCTGCCGATGCCCAGCTAGAAGCTGAAGCTGCCCTTGATCGAGCTGCGCGGACTAAGAGAACAGCGAGCGAGATTCGACAGTCGAACCGCGAGCTGCTTGAACGGATGCGGAACCTGGAACGCCAGGTTCTTGGGCACGCGCAGACTGGGACGCAGCCGCGTGCGATGTCGCTGTCGCGTCGAGCAAGGCGAGAGGGAAGGTCGACCTATGAGCCTTTGACTCTAATGACGGAGCCAACCCGTGAGGCGTAGCTGGGCCATACCCGTGACGTTTTACATCGGCCGAAGTCGCAGTGACGAAGGGATGTCCAGCGTGTATGCGTCGCCGATTGCCTTGAGTGCCGTGAATGGGCCGATGAAACGTGGCGCGAGTTTGCTCGCGCCAAGATTGATAACTGCAGAATCTCGTAGGCCTTCAGTAGATAACAATACACGATCACCTTTCTTGAAGGTACTCATGTTCTTTCTGCCACGTTTGTCTGCATTCGCTTTCTGTCTATCCACTGGAGATCGAAGAGTATCGCGTACAAACTTCGTGATGGCTTGACATTGGAGTATAAACTCTGACACAGCCATGTCATCAATTGGTCGCGCCGATTCAATCGGCGCGTAGTTGGCTTGAGGTCTTCGCATACCCGAAGAAGGGTCAATCAGCGTCTGTGCAGCCCATTGAGCTAGCGGGGACGCCACGTCACGTGGCGTCAAAACAGAAGAGTTCACCTTGGGTTGGGTGACAACATTCGCGCTCAGAATACCGTGAGCTGCACTCGACCGTTGTTTACCACTATCACCCCCCCCCCGCCAGAGTGGAGCCCACGAAGAGCCGTGGGTTGACCCACGGCAAGAAGAGTAGGTACACGAGGATGACGGCCAAATTTGCAAAAAATGGCGTCAACCCCGTTGACGCGTGAACCGCGTTGTTGTGTGCAAACTCCGCAAGTGGCAAAAATGCACTCCAACTCGAAAAGGGAGTAGCGTAACTTCGAAGAACATCTTCAAGGACCCGATTAACCCTCTCTGTTTGCCCATCCGTTTCCGGATGGGCTGCTGTCGACATTTGCAGCTTCGTGCCAAGCAACTCGAACAATGACGTCCAAAACGCCGATGTGAAACGAGGATCACGGTCCGAGACTATGTTGTCTGGAAGACCGTGATGGCGAAACACAGCGTCAATGAAGTGCACCGCGGTCTTAGCCGCGGGGATCGTTGCATGAACAGGTACCAGATGTGCCATTGTGCTAAATCTGTCCACAAAGACCAGAATACCCGTTCGGTCTTGGCCATCGGGTGCAAGCCCGAAGATAAAGTCCATTGAAACCGAGCGCCAAGCCCCAGATGCAATCGGCAGAGGTCGCAGGGATGCCTGCGACGATGGAGATGGCTTCACTCGCTGACATATTTCGCAGGTGCGAATCCAGTCTCGAACCCACTTGTACATGTGGGGCCAGAAGAAGTCACGGGATACAGCCGCGAATGTCTTTTCGCGGCCCAGATGACCGCTGATTGGGGCATCATGGTACTCGTGGATGATACGAGCACGCAAATCCCAGATGACCGCTAATTGGGGCATCATGGTACTCGTGGATGATACGAGCACCAAATCCAAGTCATTCGCAATCACTGTTCGAGGTGCATCGAATTTATCGATGCTGTATAACAGCACATCACCATCCATACTGTATCGATCAATGTGTTCACGCTCGTTCGCGAAAGAGCTCCCAGTGCAGCATCACTTGGAGGGCGCAGATAGGCAATAATGTCCGCGTAATCCGGTCGTTCGCGTAAGCCGCGACGATTTCATCGAAAAGGCATAACTCGGGAGTGACCCGACTTAGATTCAACCACACACACGTCGCACATCGATCGTCTTCATCGTCGTCGTCAGTTGCCTGACGACTCTGTACCATACGAGGATCATAATCTGGATGTCGTGACAGTGCGTCAGCAAGAATGTTAGTCTTGTCTGGCTTTTAGTGCACGACGAAGATGTACTCGGAGAAGAAAGAGAGCCACCGTGCTATCCGCTGTGACAGGTGTGGGCTCTTCATCGCAGTACGCAGCGATGCATGATCAGTATACAGAGCGTACGTGCGTTCGCCCAGTAGGTGGACACGAAACTTGATGAGTGCGTAGCGCATAGCTAATAGGTCCTTATCGTGGACCGGATAGTTCATCTCCGTCGGCTTTATCTGTCGTGATTGGTAACTAACGACTCTTTCACGGCCCTCATGATCCAACTGCATGAGGGCGCATCCAATTGCAAAGTCACTTGCATCACACACTACGTGAAACGGCTTGGTGTCGTCAGGGAGTACCAACACTGGTGCTGACGCCAGGCTCTTCTTCACTGCGTCAAAGGCAGCTTGATGCTCGGGACGCCACGTGGTCGTGGCGTCTTTCTTCAGAAGTGACGACAGAGGCTGTATAGAACCGGCGTAATCCTTTGTGAACTTATGCAAGTAATTAGCTAGACCGAGCCATTGACGCAACTCCGTAAGATTCTTGGGTGTGGGCCAAGAACAGATTGACGACACCTTCTCTGGATCGGCTCGAACTCCCGATTAACTCACGTAGCAACTTAGCACCGGAATCTCCGGTGCACAGAATACACACTTCTTCAAGTTTGCATATAATTTGTTATCCCGCATGACTTGAAACACCTGCTTCAGGTGTTGAAGGTGAACTTGGACAGCGCTGAGGTTGCCCTCAGCGCGACCGTGGACAAAAATGTCATCGAAGTAGCTAGGAGCAAAGTCTCGAAGCGGTCTTAACACTTGAGATACCATGCGATTGAAAGTGGCTGGTGCGTTCTTTAATCCTTGTGGCATCACCAGCCACTCCCATAGCATACCACTCGGGGTACTCACCGCAGTGAGTGGTATGCCACTCTGTCGCATCAAGATCTGGTAGAAGCCATCGGTCAGATCGATGGCGCTGAAGATGACGCTACCTGACATGGAGTTTAGAACCATGTCTTTCCTGGGGATAGGCGTTTGGGCTTAGCTTGTTAAAAGCATGCACTATACGCCAGCCTCCCGTAGCCTTCTTCACGCAGAAGGTTGGACTCGAGTGGGGTGAGACACTCTCACGCACATGACCGGCCTTGCGACGACCTTCAAAGAATGCATCAATAGCCTCGACTTGGTCTCGAGGCAACGGCCTCTGGCGTGTCACACAATATTTCGATCCTGGTACGAGATCAATCTCGTGCAGAACGATCAGCAGGAAGTTCAGCCGGAATCTTCTCCGGAAAAACGTCTGCGTACTCTCGAGATGTCATAGAAAGGGGTACCAGACTCGCGCAGAGCCTCCCAAGATTACGACGCAAATCTTTCTTCGCGCGCTGACTATTGTTCAGCGCTTCGAGGGCGCGTCATTCGCTCCTCATTCGGATCATAGGTCACCTCGTTGGTGACCAGACATACTTGTTCCACTGTGCCTCCCTTGAGGTCGCGTAGAAAATGCTTCCAGGATAGTCCTGGAAGGCTCGTAATCGACGACGCGTCGCGAGGTGGACTCGCGACCTCAATGTATTGGCGCCTTTGTTGACTCCCGTCCACGTACACAATAGCGTGGACACATTCCAACGCTGAGTTCTCGTAGCTTGCGTCCCCATCGTGCTTCGAGTCTCTGCTCGAAGCTGGCGAACCGCAGTCAGGTGTTAAATCTGCACCCCCCTCTAGACACTGGATGTCCTCATCCAGGACGTCGAAATCGCGCGACGGAAGTAGCCCATACTCGTCCGTCGACGCATGATGCGGGAGCCCCTGCTCGACCGCCACAAACTCGTGTGGGAGCCCCTGCTCGAACACGTCTTGCTCATGTGGGAACCTCTGTT
>NW_027152195.1:0-170 GCF_004359215.1 Bremia lactucae | reverse complement strand
AAAGCAGATCATCTGACGTCCGCTACGGACGTCGCCCTTGTAGGACGTAACACGTCGTCGGTCACCCGCCGACTCAATTGCATCAATCTCCATAGGTTCCGGGCCCGCTGATCTGACAGCGGTAACAACTGAAGGCTTGGTGTAGGCCTTGGTGACTCTGAAGTCCACAA
>NW_027152194.1:22601-23314 GCF_004359215.1 Bremia lactucae | reverse complement strand
ACAAGTACCTCACAAATTAGGACGTTTAAAGGCACGTCTAAACGAGTGACCTTTGGATCAGTCTCTAATAAAGAGGACGGGCCTTCGAACGAGGTGTTCGAGGCCGTCAAAGACGAAATTGCGGAGGTATCTTCAGTTGAGGTGCTCCGGCAAGTCTTTAAATCTGCCGAGGAGATAGTAAATCTCCCGGAGATGTCGTGGGATCTGTTCCTTGCCGAATTAAAGGAAGGAAAGATCCACGAAATAGTCACACCAGTTCCAGAAGAGAACTTGGTGGACTGCTGCTCGTCGTCCACAATGGACGAGAGCGTCCTAGAAACGGACAAAAAGAAGCGGTACGCTGCTCAAGGCTGGGATGCCTTGAGAGACAGTCCGTTCTTTGAGGTTCTGTGGAAACATCGTGATGTGTTCCCAGAAGAAGTGCCGAGCCGCCTACCAGCAGATAGGGGCATCGGGCACGAGATAGACCTCGAACCTGGCACCAAGTATTGTGTGACCAGGCAATGGCCGTTGCCGAAAGAACAAGTCGATTATATCGATGAGTTCTTCGACAAACGAGCCAAGGCGGGACATGTGCGTGAGAGCAAATCGCCTCACTGCAGCCCGACCTTTTGTGTGCGTAAAGCCACAGGTGGATGGCGCGTGGTTCATGCTTATAATAAGCTGAACACGGCGACCATACCGGCGCAAACGCCAATCCCGCGGAAAGATGT